>NC_056741.1:494966201-495171201 GCF_019279795.1 Protopterus annectens
TACGTTTTTCATTTATATAATTATAAAATTGCCTTTGTCATATGTGGACATTTAATAAAGATGTCTTAAAAAAGTAGTAGAAAGGCTGTAGAATGATATATGACTAGAATCAAAGCATCCTTTTTATAAATAAAGTCAGAACAAAAAACATTCCATGAAGTCAATCAAAACAGTATTAACCATACATAATTTCATAAACTAGGACCCCAACATTTAGATTTTAATTATAAACCTCTAAAAGGATGCCATCAATTTGTGTGATTACCTTAGAATTCACATTTTCTAATCTTTCATTTATTTTCATACTTCCTTTTCTGCCCATTGTATCTTTTCCAAAAGCTGATCTCTGCTGGTCATCTATCATTTATAAATCTTGTTTAATATATTGTTTTTATTTTATTAAACCAACACATATAGTATGGTATATTCATAACAGTTTATAAAATATTCGACTTAACTAAAGAGTAACACTTTCAATCCTAGAAAACAAGAATCATCTAATCATCACATCATTTAACTTTCTCCATCAAACCTTCTAAGTTCATAGCTGATTACTAGATTAGCATTCAGTGAAGCCTTTGTAAGCCTAGCCATGCATCTCAAATCTCTGACAAGTTCTGATACCCTTAATAAGTATAAGCAGAGGCTTGGGAGATGAAACATTCACAAGCAGGGTTCAGGGAGATGAGCCATTTACAGGCTGTCTGTGTCCATTAGAGACATAGGTACCAAACCAGGGATGAATTTCCTGTTCCCCATCCAGTTGTCCAAGTTACACCTGAACTGGGTTAGGGAGGAAATCTGATTCACATGGATGGGGAGCCCGTTCCTGAGAAAGGATAGTCTTTGTGATACATACTTGTGTCAACAGCAAGTCCTATTTATATCACAGGCAAGGTTTAAGTCTTTAGAATAGGCAATTCTGGTACTGTTTGTTTTGTGGATATGTAAGAGGTCCATCAGAGTGGGGACCAAAAAATGTCTTGCACACTAAGCATAGCTGTCCCTCAACAGCCAGAAGGTGAAAGAATACAGGAATAAGACTTTGAGGTAGTCTGCACAGGCATGTCATGTATTCCTGGTATTCTTTTAGTGTGGAATTTCTATGGACATTCCAGTTTTTGGATGACACTGGATAGGCACATACCAGATGGGGCACTGCACTCAGTGATGCATCTGATAAATGCTGAATACAGTGGAACAATAACTGTCTTGGACCTGGATGCCATACCTTTGTTTATAAGTTGCACAACATATAATGATTTCCTCAGTACCATAGATACTTAATGGTCAAAGGTTAGATTACTTTATCCGTGTGTCCCCAAATCCCTGACTAGTTGGTCAACTGTATTGTCAATATGGTAGTTGCCAGGGATGCCTAACTTCCTGAAGGATACTGTTATGCATTTCTTGGCATTTAGTTTTTGTCCATGGATCTGACACTACTTATTTGTTCATGTCAGCTATTTCTGAGCAACATTAGTGTCTGTGGAAGATTCTATGACTGCTCTTCATTTGCAGTCATCTGCAAATCTGGTCATCAAAATACCTTTGAGACTGGCCTTAACTTCATAGAAGTAGGTAACAAAAAGATGCAGTCGCAGGACCAATCCTTGTTGGACTACACTGGTCACTGGCTTCTTTGTTGATGTGGACTCCCCAGTTCTAAATTCCTAGGTCCTGTGAGCCAGCTGGCTATCCCTTGGGTGACATAAGGGTTTATACTTAACCTGTTGAGTTTGCCAACAATGTCCAAGTGGGGATTGTTTCAAATGCCTAGGCCAGGTCAGGTAGTTAGTGCAAACTGTTTTGTCCTCATCCATTGCTTTGGTGACCTTCTCATATAGGTTCACCAGGTTGAGTAGTCATGACTTTGCTCTCTCATCAATTCAGATTTAACATGGTTAAGAATCGTGCCTACCTCAACTTTTCTGTTAGTTCATCATCTCTAAGCATTGTTGTTGTTTGTCTTTCGGCTTTTCCCGGTAAGGGGTCGCCACAGCAGAACTCTGGTCGGCTAATGATTGGCAGTAGATTTTTATAAAACGCCGAGGTGCCAGCTCGACGCCCACCCTTCAACGAAGGCACGCATGTCTTTTGAACGCTACCCAACCATGGGGAGGACATGTAGACTCCACACAGAAGGCACTCCCAAGCCCAGCCGAGAATAGAACAGGAGAACCTCTTGCTGTGAGGTAACAATGCTACCACCATACCATCGTGGCTAGGCATTTTATAAATGCCAAATTTCAAAATGCTGCTTGGCTTCTTAAGATCATTGCAGAGCCTGATTGCTCCATCTGGCTTTGGGACTAACACTATCACACCTGAAGCTTTTTTGTGTTTCCTCTTGTACAGCATTTGTCCATGAATCTGGTATTCTGCAAAGATTCAAGTTAACTTTTTCCCTTGGAATAGCCTCAGTATGAGGCTGAATCAGATCTGTTCTGCCATGCACATAGGGTCCTGTATAGCAGACATTAGTATTTTCATCTTGTAAGATGGTATAGTTTTCCATGACTCTTTTAAATGGGGTTTTCCCTTCTTTCCTAGTCTGGAAATATCTAACAGTCCATGAGAACACCCACCATATAATAACTCAAAGGACTGAGCCCTGTTGAGGATTGTGGTACTTATGTAATGGCAGACAGGAGATAAAATTTGTTTACCATATTCTTCAGTAACTTTGCTGAGCACAGATGTTATTATTTATTGTTATGGTCCACTAACCAATTTCTTTGAGAATGGTCCTTGACCTTAAAGTATTAACACAGTTTGTGCATTATTTTAGATGCAAATTGAGTCCTCTAGTCAGTAAGTATTTCCTTAATCTAGAAAAAAATAAAATTAGCTTACATGGGAGAATAGCCTCATGGTACTTATTTGCATAATTCAAAATAACCAACATGTTTTGAAACACATTGTTGAATTTTACCAGTGGCCTAACATGTCTATATCAATATTTTCAAATTGTGTCAGCTTAATGGGCAATAGAATCATATGATTTTTTTCTTAATCTGGGTAAGAGGCTTTCTATAGGCATTTAAGACACTCAGTACATCCAGTACAGACATTCTCAACTCCTTTCATTATTCCTTGCCAGCAAAAGCCTGCCAGAATCCTTGATTTAATCCTGTCCATTTGTAGATGTAACCTTAGTCTATGATTGTGTACTAACCATAGTAATAGATTTCCAAAAGGTTTGGGAATTAATAGTTGCCAAATTGTTTCCTCTCTGTCTTTACTTACTGTGTAAAATAAACCATTTTGTCACATCACTAAAACTCTCAGGACAAGAAGTTTGGACAAAGCCTAAAATAATGTGGGGGGGGGGGGCAGTGGCTCAAAAACAAGGACAGATTTTAAATATTGCTGTCATAAACTTAGAAGTTGTCAGAATAACATTTTTTTATATTAGTTTGCATTTTCTGAATGATATGAAGTCTGAAACTCAAATGTGTGTCATTATTTAGTAACTTCAATCCTCACTGATTTGCCAGAAAACCAAAAAATTTACGAGAAACTGAAGTGGAGGCAAAAATCTGGGTATTCTACAAAAATCTGGAAAGTTGAGAAGTATTCATTTCATTTTTTAGCTTGAAGTAAGGGTAGGAAGTGGAAACCCTATGTTCAGATTCTTCCCATAGAGCTCTGGCTATATTCCTCTTAGTTTTGCTTGAAGTATCACCTTCCCACAATGTCTTCTTAAAGTTAATATATCTTACCTGAAGGTCAGCTGACACTGTTTCCTCAAGGTGAATCTGTCACCTGGTAGAAGGCATTGCTTTCTCTTCTTCCAATACAGACATTGGGGTCTCAGTCTCCAGCTCTTCTAAGAAAGCTAGCACATACCAATATTCTTTAGCATGAATTGCTACTTTCGTAGTGCTCATTTTTCTTGTTCTTTACCTTTATAAATAAGGAGCATGTAACCTTCTGTCTTCTGTTTAGGGCTTCTGTTCTTCGGCTCAACAGGAATATGATTAGGGCTTCCTATGAGTTAAGACCTACTATCATTTTAGTTTTAATTTCTGGGTTGTCTCTTCCTCTGTCTCAGTGTGTGTGTGAGAACCACAATCTCATGTTCTTCTTCCTCTTTTCCTCTTTTTGTTTTATTGATTGGTTCCTCTGCAAAGTGTATCTGAGAACAAAATTTATTTTAAGTTTTACTTTTTTTCTTTAAGTAGAGATACTTTTTGACCAGACCATTCCTTTATCCGACATTTTTGTTTTACACTGACAGGAATGGGTTTAGAACTCTGACCAGTTTCCACCTCTTTATCATACCACTGAAGTCTTTATTATTATTATTACATTTTTCCATCAACACTCACCTGCTGCACAGAATTCTTCACTTCCTGGACTTTCGTGTTTTAACTTAATCAAAGTTTAGAATTCTTTTCCAGTTGTGAATTGTCCATACTTCCTAATATAATTCCCCAGGCATGCATCCTCTTAATGAGAGATTTCTCTTCTAATCACTTCTGGTCTTTGGTTTACAGCACTTTCAAAATGCAATATTTAATTATGTAACTTTCTTTCTTCTATTGGCTCTTTCCCTACAGGCTGCCATGCCAAAAAAGGGTGCTGATATATCTGCATTTTCAGGTTCTTTTCTCTGAATCACTAGCATATTGTTGCACCCATAGGATTTTCTAAGACAGTTCATTGATCTTTGGAAGCTTAATATACTCTTATGAATATATGTGCTGGTTGCTATCCCAATTTCTAGGTTAGATAGAATAGTACCTGTAAGCATATCCATTTGCTGGCTCCCATCTCCAGCTGATAAGGTGGTGTATCAAAAGGTACCTTTTTCCAACTACTGCTGTAAGTCCTTCAAGTTGGGGAAAATATTTCCCTATCTTCTTATGTGTTAAATTGCAAATTACAACAACAGGATAAGTTATGTTTCCAAACATAGTTTGCATTTCTGAGTGTCCTATAAATACAGACTGCTTACACTGATTTTATTAGTAAGAGTCTTCTTTATACACATATATTGGGACTTTATAAGTATAAATATTCTGCTGGAAGCTAGTAGGCCCTGCAGCACCCTGTCATCAGTTAAGACACTGCACTTAATTTTGTTGTAGCATAATTGTGAAAGCTCAAGATACATTGCTTAAAGGATTACTGCACAAGTTATGGACACACATGATAGATTGGCATTCTGTTTAGTTTACGGGTAAAGCCTGCAATGATGACTGCAAGTCTCCAAAAAATGTAATGAGCTTCTGAAAATACTGTAATACTGTTTTTTATTATAAATACTGTCATATGCATTCAATACCTAAGGCTTATACGTTATCTAGTTATGTAAATATTCTCTGCATGGCAACAACAAAATGTCTTTCAGTGTTGGTAATTCTTTAACAGTATGCTTATAAAAGCTTACTTGCATCTTACAATCTCCAACAAGCTTACCTGATGGTCATTAAAGCATTGCTACTCAAACACAGAGCAACAGGGAACTGCAACAGCATGCATTCTGAATAATAAGAAGCATAAATCAACAGTATAAAAATATGACAGAAAACCAGAACATTCTGCAAAATCAAGGACAGATGAAAAGCCACTGTCGTACTTGTGTCTACCTTGGATGGGGGAATACTCTGCATGCTTACACTGCATAACTGCTCCTTGCCTTGCTTGGACATATCCAGAGTTGCTACATGGGGGAGTGGAGTGCAACAAGTATGTCACAATTTGAAATGTCTCTGGCTGATGGTGATGGCTATGACACTCATACCTCTCAACCTCAGAGCAAGAAATCTGGACTAAGCCATACATAGAAGTGGGACACAGGCCCAAAAAGTAAGGACAATTTTAAAATAGTGCTCTTATAAACTTAGAAAGATAATAGAATTGTAGTAGGTCTTGCATTAGTATGAATTTTCCGAAGGTTATGAAATCTGAAACTCTAATGTCTGCCATTATTTCCTAACTTCAATCTTTAATGATTTGCCACTAATTTGCAAGAAAAACACAATTTTATGAAAAATGGACCAAAAATGTGATACAAAAATATAAAATTGCCACACAATACAGCTAAGAACCTGTCAAAAAAGGGACACATTTTTAATATTAGTACTGTTAACTTGAGCAGCTGACAAAATAAGAGAATCTACATGCATTTCTGAAATAAAAGTAATCTATAACTCTGATCATTACATTTATTTATAATTGTAAACCCTCCACGTTTTCTTCCAAAATTGCCATTTTGCGGAGGGATTATTAGGGGGAGAGCAACATTTTGAACCAAAATTGGGGACAGTTGAGAGGCTTGGATATTCCTAATTCTATAAAGTGATTTATTTGCACATACCTCTCAACTTCTTAATGCAGGAAATCTGGACAAGGTCAAATATATTGGGGGAACATACAAACAGTACTAAAAATTGCACTTGTATAAACTTAAGACAGTTGATAGAATAACAGGTCTTGCTTTAGCATGCATTTTTCTGAAGGTTATAACATCTGAAACTCAATGTCTGTCATTATTTAGTGACTTCATTCCTAAATGATTTGCCAGAAAACCACAGATTTTATGAGGAACAAACCAAAAATATGAAGCAAAAATCTATTAATTCTGCAAAAATCTGGATAGTTGAGAGGTATAGTTCAGCCGGGGCTGTCTTTGAGTTTGCTGCCCTTCTCCCTCACAAAATCATGGTGGAATGGAGCCTCACCCCTGCAGCCATTCCAATGTCCCATTGCTTGGTTATTTCACCCCATTTACCACAAACACTGTAATGTGCATACTGCTTTACTTCTGCAATTATTTGGATTTCATTTGAAAGTTTTATTTTGCATTTTACAGCACAAACACTAATTGATATCTGCTATACAAAGCAATGCAGTCTCACAATGAAAACAGACTTAGCATTAAAACTTCTCTGCCCTTGAAACTCACATTCATTAAAACAGCATTGAAACCCACATTCAAAGAAAATACATTTTGCCAGTGGCAGATAAAGATTAACTTTGGGCTGTTTTCAAATCATAGGCCCCTTGCACACGAAACATATATGTGCTCTTTGATACACCTTCCTGATTGTATAAAATTATATTCCTTGTACAATACAGTACAGTTAGAGGGCATTATAAATTTATTGTTTTGTACATTACATTTTTCCAGTAAACAATGAAACAAAATGCATGCACTAATAATGACAAAACTGCCTAATTCAGAACATTTCCATCATAAAAGTCTACTCAAACTTCTGCAGCCCACCAGTATCAGTAAATATGCACAATCTCTGGAGAAGTAAAAGTCATCTAAATAATTCCACATTAAAGAAATCTGTAACTATTGATGAGGCTGTTGCTAGCAAACAACTTTATATTTCATTGTTTCTTCTACAAATAAAGTGCCTGTTGCCCTTGAGGAATAAATTGCCTATGTTCCATTAAAAAAAATGATAAGCTAGTAATATTGCAATAGGGAATGAATGGCAAACTAATAACAGGCTCATAGTTACTAGGTATCTTCACCAAAAAAGACTGCAGCATCCACCCCCTTTACAACACAGTATAGTATCAGCAATGCATGTACCTACTGTGGGAGTAGAACCCACAGCCTTCTTTATCTAAAACAAATACACTACCTGTTGTACTATTAACAATACAAGCTGACTCAGCATAAACAGCAGTAAACTTTTAATCCCCTGCAGCTCTCATCTCCTTGTAAAATCTACTCGACACTTAGCTGTATCTCTGAGCTTTGCAGCACAATAAATCTGGAAAAGCCAAAATTTATTGGGGGGGGGGGCGGGCGACAAAAGCCCAAAAACCAGGGACACATTTTAAACATTGCTTGTATAATGCTGGAAAGTTGCTAGAATAAAATGCTGTGTTACCACCATACTTTTCACTACCATGACTTGAACCCAGGACCCTGTGCAAAACAGTCAGAGCAACATGCCACTATGCCATATCAGCTGTTTTGTGAAACAGAGGAAGACTGAAATTTAAATGGCTACCATTTAGTGAATTCAGTTCTCACCATAGCTGTCAACCGTTTAGCACAAAACACCTGAACAAAGCCAATAATGGGGGGATACAGCCCCCGAACATATTCAATGAATTCAGTTCTCACCATAGCTCTCAACCTCTTAGCAAAAAAACATCTGGACAAAGCCAGTAATGGGGGAATACAGCCCCCAAACATATTCAGTGAATTCAGTTCTCACCATAGCTCTCAACCTTAGCACACGAAACCTGGACAAAGCCAATAATGGGGGATTACAATCCCAAAAATCGGGACAAATTTCAAATATCCATCTTATAAACTTAGAAAATTGCTAGAATAAAAGGTTTTGTGTTACCGTGTACTTTCTGAAGAATATGAAGTCTGAAATTCAAATGTCTGGCATTTTTATTTATTTAACATTTGTTAACCAAGAAAGTCTGACTTGGAACAAAAGCCAATTTTCAGCATAAGCCCAGGGAGAAACACTCCAGACACATGTCTTTGCAAGATGGGAGGACATGCAGACTCCACACAGAAGGCACCTCACCCAAAAATCAAACCAAAGAACCTGTAGTTGTCAGGCAACAATGCTAACATTGCACCACTGCAGTACTGACTGGGTAAGGAAACAAAAATACAGAAACCACAGATTTTATGAAGAACAGAACAAATATGAGGCAAAAATCTGCAAATTTTTTACAAATGGTGGTGGGTAGGGAATTCAGGCCCTTGACACCTGCACTCAAGGAATAGGGTTCAAGCCTGAGGTATTCTCTACCCACCATCATGTGTTCTCTCTAGCCACCAGTATATAGCAACTAGGGAATTACACACACACACACACACACACACACACACACACACACACACACACACACACACACACACACACACACACACACTAAATTCAGTGAGTGTTCTCAGTCCAATTCAAAGCTAGTGGCTGCAGTTCCTGAATTCAGTCCCATTCAGTGTTCCAGTATACTCAGTCACATCCCGTGCAAGCTAACAGCTGGTTTCCTCCCCATGAGAGTAGGCTCCAGCCTGCAGACGATGCAGTCTGGAGTTCTTCCGTTCTATGCACAGACTTCTGGGCATCTGCAGGGCAGAGATGCCTTCCCCCTATCTGGACTGCTGACACAGCTGTCTGGAGTTCTGTGAGTTCTAGGAGCTCCAAGCACGCATGTGCAGAGCCCCAACACTAGCTATTTGTTTTGTTTTGTTTTCTTCTTTCAGGTAGGGGGGGCTGCGGTCTTACAGTCCTATAGCACGAGCTGCCCCTAGTTGCAGGGCAAAACAACAAACACTCGTATGAGCGAATGCTTTTTCAGATTGAATAACAGTGAGTGTTAATGTGAGCAAATCTCTTCAATGGAGTTTTTGCCAACAGCATTTTGTATGAGATCATGGTGCAGCGGGGTAACTTAATTTGCTCTTACCCCACTGTTGTGTGATCGCAGAGTTGGTATATATAATTAGCAGGGAGTTTTTATTTTTGTTGTTTTCTATCATTTTAGATTCAATCTTATATGAGCCTTCTTTCTTCGTTTACTGTTATGAATGTTTGATGTTTGATGAAACACTCTGATATCTACATCTGTATCTATATCTATATCTATATCTACACACACACACACACACACACACACACACACACACACATATATATATATATATATATATATATATATATATATATACACACACACACACAAACACACACACACACACACACACACACACACACACACACACACACACACACACACACACACATCCTGTTTGTGATGCTAATCATCAAAATTACCTTGGTTTAGCACTCGATTCCAAATTATCTTTTATATAACATGCAGAAACTATCATTCAAAGAAAAATGTCACAGCTAAAACTCTGATGCAAGCTTAATGGCCTGTTGTCACCTGAAAATAGACTGGAAATAACAAGGTCATGGAATGTTTTATTCCAAAAATGGCATATGCTGTTCTTCTTATTGCATTACAGTCAGCTACTACAAAATGCACTATATAAAATCGCTCATTTTTCCAGTCTAGAAAATGCCACAGCTTATTACTGTGCTTTTCTAAAAAAGTTCACTTATTACTAATAAGACAAATTTCTCACTAAATGCAATCCTTTTCAAAATTATAAAACTTTAATATTGTCCAACATTGAAATAAAAATAGTTAGTTTTAACAGTAAATTACTCCATCAGAAAAAAATATATAATGGTGTTCTAATACTAAATAGACTTCAGCTTCATTTAGTGATAAGCAAACAAGCCTTTTTCTGCAAATGAGCCTACTTCAATGGACAAAATACCTCAAGATATCAGAAATGAGCAAATGCTCATAGCTTTTAAAGCACATTAAAAAAAACTACATTTAAGGCAATAATTGTGTTTTTTTTTTCAGGGATAACAATTAATTTGTGCTGCATCAGTCTGATTCCCTTCCTAAGAACAGTTTTAGATCAATACAAAGACATGTGTCCGGAGTGTTTCTCCCCGGGTCTCTACTGAAAATTGAGTTGTTCCAAGTCAGACTTTCCCGGTAAACAAATGTTAAATAAATAAATAAATAATAACACTTAAATGTGCTGTGCTTCTAGATGTGATAATTACTTAACTCTTCATATATACTTTTGTTATTTTAACACAGTGTCAAAAATTTGTAACAAATGTTAAATACATTTTCTTCAGTATTTTATAACAAGTTTTCTTTAGTTCTGTTTTCAGTGTAAATATTATTTCATTAGTTCCCCACTACTGTAAAAATTCAATGCTCAGATAATATCTCCAAAATGTATTTATTTATTTACTTTTGTTAACCGGGATAGTCTGACTGGGTGTTAACCCATTTTCAGCGCAGTTCTAGGGGAGAAAAGCTCCCCAAAACAGAGAAAATAATACAAACAGTTACACAATAAATGCACCTAAGGTAAGTGAAAATTTGAGAGGAAAAAAAGAAGCACAGTATATATTAAAAAGAAAAAATACGAGTTCCCTAGCAAGATAATAATCAAGTGAGTCAATGTATAAGAGAGTAAATAGACAACTAGGGAAGAAAACTAGTTTGACAAAATTAGAAGCATAACATATGAAAAAATTACAAAAAGAAATATGTAAGCAGCAGTTAAGAATATAGCATAATGGAGTGAGGAGGAGTCAGTAAAGAAGGAAAGATAGGAGAGACATAGAAATAAAAGGGAAAGAAAGAGGAGGAGAAAAGTGTAATAGGAGCTTAGAACAGGAAGTAAATGGTAATAGATGGAAGAAGTAAGTGAGATAAGAAATGGTTCATAGAGATAGAAAGGGAAAAAGAAAGAAGATGAGAAAAAGAGGAAGTTAGATATAGCAATTAGAAAGGTAAGAGTACAACAAGAGAGAAGGCAGATACCTGAAAATGGATTTAGTGCATTTTCTTCTAAGGTGTCTGTAATGTGCTTATTTTGTACACATTCCTGAAAATGTACAGTTGTTTTTGTATGTCTTCTTTTTCAGAGTCTTAGTTGTGGCTGAAGATGGTCAGTTGGCCACTCACATACCTGGTTAACAAATATAAACCAACTAATAAACAAACAAACAAATAGTGTTAGGATACTGCATTATCACAACTTCTCTAGACAAAATGAACATTTCCTGACTAAACTGAAGTATGTTAAAATACAACCCTAATGGGGGATTTTAATTGCTCACTCATTGGATAAATTACTCAATGTCAGATAAGTATGAACATATCAGTCAAAATACTTTGGAATAAAGAGCATAAAGTACAAATAATATGATAGCACAGTAGCTCTGCAGAATAACCTCTACCTTACAACTCCTGGCTTTAGTTTCTATTTGTGTGAGGTTTGCAGAGTCTCCTTGAGTCTGCATGAGTTTTCTCTGGGTTCTATAATTTCCTCTGTGATGACCGTGCCCTGGCCCAGCAATCAAGGAGCCTCAATCCTCACCAATAACACCAGGGAGGTCGTCTCCTAGAAGAGAAAAGGATAACTGACACACACAGTAAAGTACAATTTCCCTTAAGTGCACACAGAGATCACAGTCAGTCTGGGGCTGGTTGCTCCTTTGCTCACCAGGTCCCCAATAAGACTCCCCATTGGCACAGCTATAGGGTCCAGGTCTCAGCCTAGCTGAGAAAGCTAGAACATCCAGTACCCTCTCTGTCCAACCAGTGCTTCGTGCCCCTGCCAAGTAGCTGACATAACACACACACACACACACACACACACACACACACACACACACACACACACACACACACACACACACACACACACACACACTTTGAGATAAGTATTTATACAACTTCACAGACACTCCTTGGAAAGGCTGACACAGATTCTCCAGCTGTGCCCCTTTACCCAGACTATACAGTAGTAATTACTGCCACCACCCAGCTAATAATGTCAGCTACTTAAAGGCCTTTAAAAGGGTGTCCAATTATTACTGTGCAATATTATTATCCAATGGTAGTATGACTAACAGTCAAGGCTTACTTTAGAGTGGCCTGTTACAATAACCTCTATAAATATGCAATGTACTCTAGAGCTTATCTCTACACAAATCAGCCACAGGTAGAAGGTTTTTTAAATATTTAATAATAAATAATTAAAACACAAGACAATACTACTACACCACAGAGATATCTAAGAGTTCAGAGATCACACAGAAACTTAAAATAATACAGTTGGACAGGTCTGATTTCAAAGAAAAATACCTAATTAATCTTTACTAGCTTACCATTCCTACAAGAAATCATAGTGCTAAAAACTTACATGTGAGCTTAGGCAGAGTGTTGAGTTAGATATCCAAGATCAAAATGCCCCAGTCTCTTGTGAGAATTAGTATTTAAACATTACTAACAAACATGTCTCTAAGGCCCACCCAAATTACATCATTTTTGACAATTAGGTTTTTCCAGTATTCATATTGCATCATATTAACACCTGGTCAGAGTTCTCAGGCCACAAACTGCATTATTTAGCAATCTAACACCTGCTCAGAAACTTACAACAATAGAAGACATTTCACATGTATATTCTAACAGAAACCAGAGCAGTAAAGCACATTTCACATCTAAATTCTGGTCATAAACATTAGCCTTAAAACAATGGGCATGAAACCTTCATCCAGACACAATGGAGCTGAATTCTAACATGAAAGGGTCACAACATGCTTCACTGGGCCAGTAGAGTGCAATGTTGTCACATATTTTGCAGTTCCACAATTCACAGTATTCTTTTACATTCAAAAAAAACATGCCTATATTTTACATTTATTTACAAATGCCAGAATTATATATCAAATTCTATTTGACTAGGCTGGCAGCCTTCGCCCATATCTCCCCAATCATCACATCTCTTCCCCCTGGGGAACTCAAGCAAGTTTTTCAAGTGTCCCTTAAGAAACATCGCTTGAGAGTGTCAGATCTATCTGGGTGTACCTCACCCCATTCCCTGTCTTGAAAGCCCACCTGCATTGGCATTGCTACTCCCACTGCAGTGCTGCACTGACATATCATATGCTTGCAACCCCAGACTCCATCTTAGCAACTTGGCATGCTGACTGGCTCTGTTTAACCATGTTAGAGGGTTGTGATCTGTCATCACAGTGAATTTTCTTCCATACAGATAAGGCTGACATTTTTGTAGTGCCCACACTATGGCTAGACATTCCTTTTCTACCACTGCATAGCATTCCTCCCTGGGTTGGTGCGTATGACTGAGGTAAACCACTGGGTGCTCTTCTTCCTCTGAAGAAATCTGGCTAAGTACAGCCCCCACCCCATAGTTGGAAGCATCCACCTGCACAACAAAGTATTTTCTGTAGTTTGGACTGGCTAACACAAGGGCTCCTCCAAAAGCTTCCTTAAGCTTCTGAAATGCCTGTTCACATGCTGGGTTCCACACTACCTTATCTGGCCTGTTCGTCCTTGTCAGGTCTATGAGGGGAGCAGCTATGGTACTATAATTGGGAACAAACTTTCTGTAGTACCCTGCTGTCCCCAAGAATGTCATCTGCTTTTTGGTAACAGGTGCAGACCATGCCTAAATGGCTTCCGCTTTGGCAGGTTCTGGTCTTATCTTACCATTCCCCACTCTATGTCCTAGGTAGGAGACCTCTGCTATTCCCACCTGACATTTGCTCGGCTTAATGGTCAAGCCTGTCCTCTGTAGTCTGCCCGGCACCTCCCTGACATGCTGAAGGTGCTCTTGCTAGGAATGGCTGTAGATAGCAATATCATCCATGTAAGCAAGGGAAACCCCTCCTGCTCCTGCTAAAATATGATCTACCAGCCTCTGGAAAGTCGCTGGGACATTATTCATCCCAAAGGGCATCTTTATGAACTCATACAAGTCAAAAGGAGTCACAAAAGCTGACTTCTCTCTAGCACTGGGAATCAAGGGCACCTGCCAGTAATCCTTGGTAAGATCAATGGTTGTAAGATAATTTGCCCCACCCAGCTGCTCTATGGCCTCATCTGTCCTAGGCATGAGGTAAGCATCTGATTCTGTGTGACTATTTAATTTCCTGTAATCCACACAGAACATGTTTCTGCCATCTTTCTTTGGCATCAACACCACTGGTGAAGCACAAAGACTGCTGGACTCTTGAATCACCCCTAGTTCCAACATCTCCTGTACCTCCTCCCTCAGAGTCTGTTTGACTGTCTCAGGCACCCTATAAGGGGGCTGCCTGATAGGCATTTGGGGTCCTGTATCCACCTGGTGCTGCACTAGGTGGGTGCTCCCTGGTTTCCTGGTGAACATGTCCCCAAACTCCTTCAACACTGCTCAGATTTCTCGAACCTGAGTAGGAGATAGCTGCTGGGACATTTCTACCCCTTCCACTGAGGTGTCAGCCCAAGCCTCACTGAGGAGATCAGTCCACAGATCTCCCTCTGACTCCTCCTGCAATCCACTGCAAATGCTCAGCACAAGGGCCTCTCTATCATGGTAAGTTTTCATCATGTCAACATGGTACAATTTATGCCCCTGCTGTCTGTCTAGCACTTCCACCATATAGTTAACATCACCTACCTTTCTTACCACCTTGTAAGGTCCCTCCCAAGCTGCTTGCAACTTGTTGTGTCTGACAGGAATGAGAACCATCACCTGCTGCCCTACAGCATACTTTCTAGCTCAAGCATTCCTGTCATACCACACCTTTTTCTGTTGTTGGGCTTCTGCTAGGTTCTCCTGGGCCAAGCCCATGAGTTCCCTGAGCCTTGTCCTGAAGGTTAGGATGTATGCCACAACAGACTCCTTGTGAGACTCACAATCACCTTCCCACTCATCTCGAATTAAATCTAGAGGTCCCCTCACCCTATGCCCGTACAGCAACTCAAAGGGTGAAAAACCTGTGGATTTCTGGGGAACCTCTCTGTAAGCAAACAACAGACGGGGCAACTATTTGTCCCACTCCCTCTTAAACTGATCTGCAAATGCCCGTAGCATGGACTTGATTGTAGAGTTTAACCTCTCAACAAGACCATTAGTCTGGGGATGGTAGGGGGTGGTCTTCATGTGCTTCACCCCACAGGACTTCCACAGACAAGCCAGCAGGCCTGACATAAAATTGGCACCTCTGTCAGACAGTATTTCCTTTGGGAAACCTACTCTGCTGAAAATCTGTAGCAAAGCATTTGCCACCTTCTCGGCCTCAATGGAGGACAAAGCCACTGCCTCAGGGTATCGTGTAGCATAATCTACAATCACTAGGATATACTTTTTCCCTGTGGAACTTGGGCTACTCAGAGGACCCACAATATCCATAGCTACCCTCTATAATGGCTCCTCAATCACAGGCAAAGGCATCAAAGGAGCTATGACCTTGTCTCCTGCCTTGCCTACCTTTTGGCACTGCTCACAGGTCCTGCAGTACCCTATTACATCTCTGGAAATTCTAGGCCAATAGAAGTTTTGCATAATATGCCTCTTTGTATGTTTTATGCCCATATGACCTGCAAAGGGAATATCATGGGCTATGGCTAGAAGCGCCAAGATGGTAAGCTCTAGGCAGTACCAATTGCTGTACTCTCTCTCCCCTTCTAGCCCTCCCTCAGGGGTCCACTCTCTGTACAGTAACCCTTTGTTCTAGTATACAGATTCCCCCTTCCCTTGAGAATCAGGTGCCTCCCTAGCTACCTGCCTCAGGCCTTGCAATGTAGGGTCTGAGAGCTGAGCCTGTCTCAAGTCTCTCCTCGTGACCCTTCCCAGCTCCCATTCCACAGGAAGTCTGGCATCCTCTGACAGCGGTGCCTCACTGTCAGCCTGGGTGCTACTACACACCTCTTCCTTTGCAGTTACCCTGTCCAAGGGAACATCAGTACTCACAAGCAGCTGTGGCTCACATTCAGTCTCACTGCTACAGTGTAGCTCACTCTCTGAAGTAACCACCTCAACAGTCCTGGCTGCAAGTATGCAGTCTGTCTGGGTCTCCCCCAGGCTTGCAGACCCCCATGCTTGTCTCCTAGCCTCACTGCATCTAACTGCATAAGTACATAGTACTGCCTCATCCAAATCCTTCCTTCTCAGGACATCTGCAGGATGGTAGTTCCATACCCCTGTTGTCTCAAGACAACCTACTATTGGCATTTTGTCTTTACCACTTACTGGCTCCCTCACCTTTGGTTCCCCACCTTGCCTCCGTGGACACCTGTATGCCACATGGCCCTACTGGTTGTATTCAAAACATGTAACCCTAGCTCCTGGACGTGTACCTGGACTAGTGGCTTCCCCCTGCTACTGGCAGATTCTGTTGGAGACGTCTGTGCTGCCCATCATGGGTTCATTTAGACCCATGAGCAGTACTGGGGGTCCCCTTCCTGTGCAGGGCTGCCCTGCTGACCAGGTATAGGTCTCCCTTCTTCCCCAACTCCTCTGAAGTAGCGCACTGTCTATCAGCTAACCAGATCCTCATGTCCTCAGGCAAAGTGCTAAGGGCTTGCTCCCTTACCAAAAGATCTGACAGCCCTTCAAAAGTGGTGACCTGTCATCCACTCACCCAGCTATGAAAATAAGTGCTCAGTTCAGAAACATATTCACATACATTTTCATCTGCCTTGCATCTATGCTCACAAAACTTTTTCCTATACATTTCAGGTGTTAGCTTAAGACATTCCAACAAGTGACTTTTTACAGCAATATAACCAAAACAGTCAGTGTCATGCATTTTTGCTAAAGAAGTTACAGCTTTACCATAGGGTAAGGGGGGTCAGGAACCGTACCCAGAACCCTTGGTCAACTTCATACTGTTTACATACCCACTCAAACATATGAATGAAGCTATCAAAATTATCCCCCTCTTCAAACTGTGGAAGAAATTTACTGACCTTTTGCACTCCTGGGGTCCGGTTACTCCCTTCCCCATTACCTCCATGACTCTGGCGAAGAGTCAGCATTTCCCTCTCATGCCTCCTCTGCCATTCATTTTCCTCAGCTTGTAGACTCCTCATTTTCTCGGCTGCTTCTAGTTCCATATGCCTGGCCTCCAACTCAAGTCTCTTTAGCGCCAGCTGGATTTTTAAGTCCACTGCAGAAAGGTTGAGCTGTCCATTCTCCGAGGATATAGTATCTCCATTGTCAGTCTGATTATCCTCCAGGCTGCTGTTTTCTGATGCAGCTGTAACCAAGGCTGCAATCAGGTCTGCTTTAGTTAGGTTTCCATGCACCAGTCCCCTAGCCTGGCACATCTCCGCCAGCTGGCTCCTTGTCAGCTTTCCATACACCTCTGCTGACATGCTGCCTGCTCACCCTAACACTAAGCTAACAAAATAAATAAAACAATTGTGATCTGAACTCTGAGTATACACTGCATGGGTGTTTTAGGGTACAAAACACTTTTAGAGATCACTGTACATAAGTTGCAGGAATTCGCTCTACCCACACCACTACAAGCCAATTAGAATGTGAAGTAGATCCCACCACTGCCAAACACCTGTGATGACCATGCCCTGGCCCAGCAATCAAGGAACCTCAATCCTCACCACTAACACCAGGGAGGTCGGCTCATAGAAGAGAAAAGGATAACTAATACACACAGTAAAGTACAATTTCCCTTAAGTGCACACAGAGATCACAGTCAGTCTAGGGGTGGTTGCTCCCTTGCTCACCAGGTCCCCAATAAGACTCCCCACTGGCACAGATATAGGGTACTGGAGGTTTTAGCTTTCCCAGCTAGGCTGAGACCTGGACCCTATAGCTGTGCCAGTGGGGAGTCTTATTGGGGACCTGGTGAGCAAGGGAGCAACCAGTCCCAGACTGACTGTGATCTCTGTGTGCACTTAAGGGAAATTGTACTTTACTGTGTGTATTAGTTATCCTTTTGTCTTCTATGAGACAACCTCTCTGGCATTAGTGGTGAGGATTGAGGCTCCTTGATTTCTGGGCCAGGGCACTGTCATCACATCCTATAAGTTGATTGACTACAGTAAATTTAGTCTGGCAATGGAAGTCTGTCAGCCAGTGCAGAGAACTAAGGCTATGTGCTGTTAAAACCTACTTTGTGTAGTCCAGCATTTGATCCCCTCATGTGATGTCAGACCCTGCCTTACTTCATAGTTCATCATTCTGATAGTTTCAGACAACACTAATGTTATGGTTCATCATCTCAGTCAATGAACCTAGTGTTTATTAAACATGTCTAAAACTGAATATAGCTGCACATTACCAAGTCCTGTTATTAGGCTAACATTTAATTGGTGTTGTACATTGGTGGCATTTCAAAACCCAACACCTTAATAATAAAATATATATACTCAGAATTCACAAAGTCAATATGTAGGTCAGATTACTGAGAGAAACAGAAATATAGATAGATCGAGAGAGAGAGATTGAGGGTAATTGAACAGAGAGAGAGAGAGAGAGAGAGAGAGACCAGGTACATTTAAAAGTGGAATATTTTACATAATGTTATTAAAATAAAAAATGTGCGGCTATTATTAATTACTTATTCATCATTTAGCATTTATGATTTAACAGCAGTGGAAAACAAACAGAAACTGCAAACACTTCATGGAGATTCATCACATTTTATAACAGTTGCTACATCTTTATCACAGATGTGACACTACATTATAGCTGACCAAATAAGCTACCAACAGAAGTAACTTATAAGAGAATGTGGCCATCCTGTCTCGGCAATGTAGTCAATCAATCTTTTTCTTCAGTAATTTAAACAAGAATCACTGTTGCAGTCTGTGCAACTCAATATCCCTACTTCTTTCTTGTGTTTTGCTATATTACTTTTATTAGGTAACTATCTCGCTCCAGCATCCATTTTGTGTTGACATTGACCAAAGGGAACTGCCATTTTGCATATTAAATGTCATTTAATATTATATTAAATGGACACAGTTGCAATAACATCTGTATTTTTAAAAATACTGTTCCACAATAGGAATTAAAGTAGAACATACAAGTGATTGTTTCATCATCCGTATTAGTTCTAAACCCTAAAGGAATGAATTGTTCTAATCTTTAAAATATACTTCTTCCTATACCTTTTCTGAGCATTACTTTATGTCTCCATAGTGATGATTTCTTAAGGAGTGAAATTTTGCTTTGTTAAGGAAAAGCCAGAAGGGCTAAACTATTGCTGAATCCTGACTCCATGAGTCTCAACTTCCCAAAGTTCAATTCTCCAGCAATGCTGGCATCTACACTGAGAGGCATTGGTGGGGAATAGTGCAGGCACCAAGTACCATTTCCCAGTGTTTGCCCCCTTTGATCTGACAATGCACCCGAAGAGATGAGTATATTATTTAAGGGTAGGGATGTGGGGAGAAGGGGTTTGTCCTCTGCAAAAACACAGAAAATGGTGTTTTTGCTGGATCACTGAAAACAATGTTTTTGGGTAGTTTGTTTTGATGGAGTTGGCTTTGGTGGATTACAGTTTGATCACTCATAGTAGAAGCATCAACAAGAAATGTAAGTATCCATTATTTGCTAGAGAAGTCAGTGGGTATTTTTGTGTAACTTCACGTCTTCCTTTTGTTCATTTGCTAATCAGGTAAGCCCAGTAGGCACATACACTTCTTTTCATTGGTGACCGGGTAATGCCATTAGGTTTTCTGCTTATTCCATATCATAATTTGCAAGTAGCTCCAAAGAATTAAACTCAAGACTACGGAAACTTTTAACATCTCCTATTTGCAACACTCTGCTCTGAAATGACTGGACATATATCACTGACAATAAGCTTTCAAAAATGATTGTAATTATGTTTTGACCATTTTCTGTATATCCTATTCTGTTTCATGCTTTTCTTTCTGTCTTCTTCTCTCCATCCCTCCCACCATATTGTTGTGGTCAGTCATTAGTGCAGTCTAGATTTGGGACTGACAAATGATTGTTTTACAAGTATTCAAGGTTTGTGAAACTGCACTGCTTATTGTTAAAACATGGGACTTACAATCTCCTGAAAAAAAAATTATGGGGAAGACTAAACAAATAGCTATATAAAACACTTCAGTATTAATGACTATTTTACAGTACTACAAAAGGCATATTTGCAGGTTTATATGTGGTACAGTTATGGAAATTTTATATAAACCTTCAACATACGTTATTTTAGCATTACTGCTGAAATCACCAAATGTTGCCTCTGACAGTATCCTAGAACTGTAGTACACATTGTGCAAACTGTATTTATTTTAGACAAATGTAATGTCTAAATAAATGCCATCCTTGGTTATATATTATGTTAATGAAAGCAATGTAAACTGGCTGCTGATAATTGCATAGTTTGTTTTATGAAATTGCTGTCATGCCTATTAGGGGAAATTAACAATTTTATCCAAACTCCTTAGTTCATTATTGAGATTTTCTACCAGATTTCTTGCCTGGTATTTTATTTGTGAAATCCACTGCATTCTGTTTTTATGTTTGTGAATATTTAATATAAATAAAATTTTAAAAATCAGTTCACACTTGGCTTTAAAGATAAAAAAACAGTTTAAACATGTGCCAAAGGCTAAGGGGATGGGATCCTGGTTTAGCATCTCATCAAATGAAGGACTGCACACAATGAAATACCCTGGTCAGTGTGTACTGTGGTGCAGGGGTATACCCTGGTCAGTGTGTACTGTGGTGCAGAGGTATACCCTGGTCAGTGTGTACTGTGGTGCAGGGGTATACCCTGGTCAGTGTGTACTGTGGTGCATATGTATACTTGGTCAGTGCGTACTGTGGTGCAGAGGTATACCCTGGTCAGTGTGTACTGTGGTGCAGCGGTATACCCTGGTCAGTGTGTACTGTGGTGCAGGGATATACCCTGGTCAGTGTGTACTGTGGTGCAGGGGTATACTCTGGTCAGTGTGCATTGTGGTGCAGAGTTGTACCCTGGTCAGTGTGTACTGTGGTGCAGAGTAACCTGGTCAGTGTGCACTGTGGTGCAGGGGTGTACCCTGGTCAGTGTGTACTGTGGTGTAGGGGTGTATCCTGGTCAGTGTGTACTGTGGTGCAGAGTACCCTGGTCAGTGTGTACTGTGGTGCAGGGGTATACCCTGGTCAGTGTGTACTGTGGTGCAGGGGTATATTTGTATGATGTGGAGACAGAACCTCAGCCGTTCTCATTTTATGATGTCAGATGTGTACATACAGCCATCTGATTCACTGACTAATGTGTACATTCAGGAGGAGAAGGTGCTTGTGTTATAGTAGGACATGTTAAGTAGCTCAAAGTCATCTGTACTATTTAAGAGGGTAGTATCATTAAAAAATAGTTCAAAATAAGAACCGTTACTTTGAAGACGTTGTGATAGCTTGAGAAGAGTAATTATTTTTACACATGAAGCATTAAGCACATTAACTAAGTGTGCATCTATTCAGTATTAATTGGGTAATCTAAGAAAACATTGCAGAGATTGTGAAGTATAACGAGTGAGGGTAAAAGAATGTAAACAGTCCAGTACCTACAACTGACAGCTATTCACTATGTAGGGAAATAGACACAATGGGCTAGAGTGTATTTGTAACTGTTCTGTAACACAAATTAAAATATAACTATACAGTATCAGAGTTATACCTACTTAAGAGAATTGCTAGAAAGTAACCACAATATGCAACAATTAAGATACAGGCCTGTAAATCATCCATTAGGATCACTGCTGTATCCTGGTTAACAAATAGGAAGAAAAGCTACATGACTATGATCAAAAGCCATAACAGCCCACTAAATGTACAGTTGTAGCGATGGTCTCATAAGGCCTTAAGACAAACAGTTCCATGTAAGTCAGAGGTCAATAAACTATATAATTGAATGTAATTGATATGGATACATTTTCTTTTCAATTTTTGTTTTATGAAAATTACTTACCTGTGTTTCTTAGCTTTCTATTTCTTAAAACTGATAAAATAACCAAGGTGTTTCCAACCAGGTCTGCTATAGTGACAAAGATCAGCACAGTAGCTAGCACAATTGTCTTGGTTGCAGACTGTGAAGGATGACATGACAGAGCACTTTCATTGGCAGCCTGTACCCAACAGTCACTGGAGTTCGAGTGCCTTTGTAACATACTGTGCTTATAGCACTCAATGAAATAGTTACCAGTGGGAAGCAGCACCATACATTTTTATGCTAAATGCCTTGACAATTTACATAAATATTAAATATTAATGCGCAAACAAATAAGTATTTTAGCTCTACTTGAATTCCTCCAATGCAAACTTTGACAGGAAACTCAGATAAAAGCATAAGCACAGCTAATGTGTATGCATGATCCTGTCATATTTTTAAAATTTCTTCCCTTAGAACTGTTGCAACCTTTGATTATAGAGCCTGTTGTCTTGTGGTATTATTAAAATGACTGTCTATAACACGTAAGTTGTTATGCTCTAAACATAAGTTAAGCTATTTTATTTATTTGTTAGCTGGACAAACTTACTAGGCACACATGCTTCTTTTCAGAGTTGACTGGAGAACAATGTCTGGTTATGTGATTTAGACTCAAACTGTAGGCAAATATTGTGTGAGGGAATACAACCCAGCATTACAGAATGAAGTTTATTTGTAGCATGAATCTTTTATACTAAACTGACAGATAACCAGCATAATATGTATTGTGGGAGATGTATATATGGAAAGAGGAGAAATTGACTAAAAATTCTGAATGGAAAAAATGTTTAAATCTTCAGCCATTTGGTTTTATGGCATTCAGGTGTAATGCTCAGTGGCAGGAAGTTATAACTCCAGTTGGAGTAGATGAGTTTTGAACAAGCAAAGTATCTACTACAACCTTAGACATAATTTTCAGATTCTGCAACTTTGAGCAATTATTTTAAAGCTTATGACTTCCTTTCTAAACGGCTTCAGCATCTATGCCTTTATCAGATTGTTAATGCAATTTGGAAACAAGATTATTTTTATGATATTGCTCTTAATTGTGTATTAGTTCTTAGATTGTTACTTGCAGGCTTACTTATTGTTTGCATATGATTATTATAAATAGTTAAACTGCATGGGTTACATCCATTCCGCTGTATATCGTAGTTGTATCATCAACCCTGTAAGATTTAAATAACCTAGATTAACCCCCATATCAGTGGAAAATTAAAAAGTCCTACATAAAAAAGTAAATAAAAATAAAAGTTAACACAAATAAATTAATCAGGTAGGACATAAGCAAATAGGACTACAAGTTAGAGATCGATTTCTGAAAAGTAACACCAAATTTGTCTATGACATTTGTCGTTCTTTCATTTCAAGATTCAGCAACAGAAAGAGAATGTGCTGATTATGCATATGGTGCAGTATTTGTAAGAACAGTATCAGTTTCCCAGTGGATTTCTGGGGCTCTTTTTATGAAAACATGACCTAAGGGATTGAATTAAATGGGTGATAACATTATCAAACTGCCAGTAGGTAAATGATGCTGTAAATGTGGTTAATGTTTTTCACCTTGGAAAGATAACGTGGACAGAACGTGCAGCTGCGTAGTTAATTAAAGAAGAAAAATCATCTGAATGCAAAATGTTATCTTTATTTTATTCATCTGTGGACTGGATAAACCCACTAAACAAAAGTATCTGTTTTCATGTGTGAACCTGTGAGCACTTTCTGTTTAAGTGACTTGCTTAAATTCACTTAGTAGTCAAACAGAAACAGAGAATCAAATCCAAGACTGAAGGATGAAGCACATAAAAATCCTAAGACAGAAAATGAAAATGTTTGTGTTAAATATATGCCTGCAAATAATGAATTTTCAGATTTTGTCACTATAAATATATTGTACTAAATGTGAGCTAAGTGTCTGTAGTGTTATCCTGTTATCATATATAAATCATTATTTAACTATATCAGATGATTAAGAAATGACAGACAGCAATCCTCTGAATGAATTCATAATTATACAAATGTCTCCAAACCTAAAAATAAGGCCAGGGCTGGTGTTAACATTTTGGGGGGCCCCCAGCAAATGTCAAGTTTGAGGGCCTCCTAGGCACTTCCATCAAGGTATCACCCTGTCACTGCTACCCCTCTGAAGTAGCATTTTAGTTCATGTTGCAAACTTTTAGCAGTAGTATGTACAGACTGACCTGTAGCTACAATGTTCTTGCAGTACAGAAGGTCTATGTACCACACTATGTTCACCCAACTCAAGCAACTCTATTTATAGGTCTGGACTAAGGTGAAATGCTGTCTATATGCTCTAAAGTGAATTTTAATTTTTTTTTTTACATAATCTTTTCATCCAATGATGGCTTGAACAGAAATTATAATTAAGGAAAGAAATTCAGTGTTGCTGTTCAGCTTAAGTTTTTCTTGTATCCTTTTAGCACACCTTTCCTGACCAAGACAGCAAAGTAATAACCATTTACAAAATAACCCAGATAAACCAGGGCCTAGAAACCATAGAGTTATAGATGCTCTGTGAATCATTTTAGTATTTTCCCAGCATTTCAGTCCAGTGGTGTCCAAAACAAAAAACATGAGTAAGAAAAGAATCGTCTTTTTTTCTTTCAAGGAAGACATAAGTTGTGCCCAAGTCTTAATATTCAAAGATGACAAAATAATAGCTCACAACAAACTAACAATCCATTTGTTGTCTGGATACATAGGTCCAATCTGGGAATACAGGCCTCACTCACCCCCCAAAAAGACGGACAGTCACTGCCTATGCATCCCTCTGGTGTTAGACTGGGATGAAAGCAGAGGTTCAAACTGTCACAGTCATACTTTTCGAGTGAGTGCTGACATAGATATAAAGAGCATGTCTCCTCACTCCTCAACCCTAACCATCAAAGACAGCTACTTGTATACATGCCTGATGTGAAATTGAAAATATGATTACAGTAATGTATTCTACTTTGTTGCTCCTAGACAGTATACTGCCTCTACACAGGCTATAGGGGTCTATATTAGATAATAGAAGTTTCAGAACTTCGAACACCATATGGTCGAACCCATATGATCGAAGTACTGAAACTTCGACTATCTAAAAAAAAAAAAAAAAAAAAAAAAAGCAACTGCTGTAACCAGGGGGGCAAGCCCCCCTGCACCCCCCACACCCCCGCTACTTAAATATACCAACTCTGAGATCGCGCTACAGCATAGCAAAGGGAAATCTTCCATTTCCGCACCATACTCCATTGAAGTGCGACCTCAGAGTTGGTATATTTAAGTAGCGGGTGCTGTGGGTGGCACAGCCCCCCCACGTGGGGGGTGCAGGGGGGGCTTGCCCCTCTGCTTACAGCAGTTACTTTTGCTTTTTTTCTGTTTAAGATTTTTTATTTAAGATCTATTTTCTATTTAAGATCTATTTTTTGTTTTTTATGAGATATTCAAAGTTTCAGTACTTCAATGATATAGGGTCATAGGTTCATAGGTTCATACTAGGCTATCTGCCTTAGGGCATTTTTAAGCCTAGCCAGAGTGTGTTTGGCTTTTGCCACCCATTTTAAATGAATTTTGCTATGCCCTTTTTCGAGGTTAGTATACTGTGCCTCTGTCTAACAGTGACACAGAAGTGATACCCAGGGTAAACTTACTATCTCCCATCCACTCATCAAGATTCCTCTTGAAGAGAGTCAATGAGGGACTCTGCCTAACTTGGACTGGGATTTTATTCCAGAGTGAAGGGAGCCTCTGGGCTATGAATCTGTCCCTCCAGCATGTCCTATTTATTTCAGTGCTGAGGTTCAAATCTCCCGAGTGCGTAGCTCGATGGGATTTGGATTTTCTGAGGTGCAGCATGTCCATTAATTCCGGGTTGGACATGGCTTTATACGTCAGGCACAGATCGCCTCTGAGCAGGCGGTATGCCACTGAGTAGAGCTAGAGTTTCTTTAACCGGGCAGCATATGGCATATGTTTGAGCCCTTTGATCCTTTTGGTGAGTTACTTTTGGGGTCTTTCCAGTTGCTGCACGTGTCTGGTAGGGTACATCCCCAAAAGGGGCATTGTACTCAATTATGGGCCTGATGAGGGATGAGTAAAGAGGCATGATGACCTCCCCTGATCTAGATGTGAACCCCTTCATGATTAGGTGGGCTATATAAAATGTTTTTCTAACCACTTTGGCCACGTGGTTGTCAAATGAGAGATTGCTATCAACTTGGGTCCCCAGGTCCCTAATTACTTCTTCCGTACCTAATGGATTACCACCTATGTGGTAATTTGTGGGCACTTTGTTTTTGACAAAGGGGATGACTATACACTTTTTGGTGTTTAGCTTGAGGCCATGGCTCCAGCACCAGTTGTCTGTTTCTATGAGGCCCTTTTGTAGGATGCTTGTGTCGGCTGGAGAGTCAATTATGGCGCCCAGTTTGCAGTCATCTGTGAACTTGGTCAGCCACAGTCCTTCCGTGTTAGCCTGTACCTCCGAGAAATATATACCGAACAAGAGAGGTCCCAGGACTGAGCCTTGTGAGATGCCACTTGTAACTGGTTTGGAGTCTGACATGGCTCCAGCAATTCTAACAATGTGGGTTCTGTCCTTGAGCCAGTTTGCAACCCATTTAGTGACATAGGGATTGATATTTAAGCTGGTGAGCTTATCTATAATGCCCGAGTGGGGTATTGTATCGAAGACTTTTGCAAGGTCCGGGTAGGCTGTGTTGACCACCTTCCCCTCGTCAATGGCCTTGGTGACTGTTTTAAAGAAATCAACCAGGTTTAAGAGGCAGGATCTGCCCTTAACAAAGCCGAACTGGGTAGGATCCAGTGTCTGTAGGTCCCCAATATCTTTATTTATGAGGTCCATGATGCTCCTTTCCATAGCTTTGCAGACCAAGCTAGTCAGGCTTATGGGGCAATAGTTTCCAGGATCTGTTGGGGCACCACCTTTATGAAGAGGGACCACTGTTGCTGCACACCACTCTTTGGGTACATATCCTGTAGTAAGGCTGAGATTGAATAATAGTTTTATGTTTGGGTTTAGTTCTTCTTGGAGTTCATGTAGGACGCAGCCCGGGACACCGTCTGGTCCCATTGATGCTGTGTTTTTTGCTTTGAAGAGGGCGGCGCTTACCTGAGCATCTGAGATGTCAGGGGGGCAGCACTCTGCTGGGATAGATATTTGCCCTTTTGGTGGGGAAGGGGGGGGAGAAGTTTGCGCTGAACCTGTCAGCTAGGATGTTGGCAATGTCTGTGGGTTCGGTGTATTTTTTGTCATTTTGGACTAATTCTGAGCATATCTGGGAATTCCCACCCAGGTTCCTAACATAACTAAAGAAAGCCTTGTGATTATCCTTAGTGTCCTGTGCAATTTTTCTCTCGAAGCTGGCCTTAGACGATTTTATGAGTGCCCGTAGTTTTTTGCTAATACTGATCAGAGATGCCTTCCCTTTTGGGGATTTTGCTCTATCATGTAGTAGCTTCCTCCTTCTATTGTATAGTTTGTTTATGGCTGGGGTCCACCAGACAGGACACCTAACTTTGGAGGATTGGGTCTTGGTTTTATTTGGGATTGCGTGATCCATGCATTCCTGAAGGTGTTCATAGAATGCGTTTATAAAGGATTCTGCGGTCTGGGCCGTATTTTCCACAGGCCCGGGGGCTTTGAAGGATTCCACCTTGGTTTTGAGGTGTGTGAAATTTGCTTTAGAGAAGTTTTTCACTGTGGTTTTCTTGGCAGGGGCTGGGGTCGGGATGTGAATATCTAGTGAGATTAGTTTATGGTCTGATCTTACCTGTGAGGGATACACTTCTGGTCTGGAGCATAGAGTCCCCATGTTGGTGATGATCAGGTCCAGTATGTTTTCCCCTCTTGTGGGAGTGACAACAAGTTGTTCCATAGCATTTGAGTTTATAAATTCTAGGAACCTTCGGGCTAGGGTGTTGGAGCTAGAGTAATGCTCCCAGTCTATGTTAGGGTAGTTGAAGTCACCCAATATAATGGTGTTTGGAGAGACATTCATATTTTCCAATGGACTTAGGAAGGCCGAGTGGGGTTCCTGGGTTTGGGAGGGTGGTCTGTAGTAGGCTATAAACTGGAAGGCAGTTTTACCCACTGTTAGTTGCACATGGATAGTCTCTGATGCTTCATGCTGTGCCACCAACCTGGAGGTATGTGTATCTTTCACGAATATTGATACTCCCCCTCCTTTTGTGGTTCGGTCCAAGTTTTGGGGCCGAAAAACATGTTACGAGGTATAACCTGGTAGTACTGGGGTGCTCTCGGGAGCCTTGAACCAGGTTTCTGTTACTGCACAGATATCGATGTTCTCCATGCTAAGGAGAGTTTCGAGTGCATGCATCTTGAGATTTAGACTTCTGGCATTGAGTAGCATTACTCTTAGTTTCTTATCCCTTGTGATACTTATGGAGGTGGGTTTGTCTTTTGAGCCTTGCCTAAAAAAGGCACTATGGGGGGTGGCAAGAGCCTTTGTCAATATCCGAAAGCCCAGGCGTGACAGGTGCAAGCCGTCCCTAGCGAAGCATCGTGGCTTGTCGAGCATGTCATCCCAGGCAGACAGGCACTGGATCCCCTTTGAATGACACCAATACTTAAGCCAGTTGTTGAAATTGATCATCTTGTCTTCATATTGTGGCATCATTCTTGGTGAGGGTAAGATGCTACTCAAGGTCAGGGTCATACCGACCTGGGCTACATGCTCAGAGAGCTCCTCTTTGTCTCTTTCCATGCATCCAGGGAGGTATGTCTCAGGTCATTCACACCAGCATGGACAATGACTGAGTCATATTTGTACTTGCCTTGGAGTGACCTGAGTGCTTGTGTTATGTGGCTGATCCTAGCACCCAACAGGCAGCTCACCGTGACCTTCTCCTTGTTCAGCCTGGTGAGCAGGACGTCAGTGTGCCTGATGATAGAGTCACCTATTACAAGTGTATCAGGTGTGTTGTTTAGCCTTAAGGGCTGTGACTGTTCGGCACACTGGCTTTGGAAGCTATGTGTTGCATGTGTTTTGTTTTGGGGTAGCGGGTGCTTGGGTGTCTGCTTTGGAGGTCTCTGCTGCTTAGGCAGATTTTTATTTAGAGCCTCCGAGTATTTTTTTTGTGTTTATGTGTTTGGTTTGCTGTCGTGGTAGGTCTATGTGAGACTGGAATTGTAGTGAGTGTGGTTTCCTTCTCCTCCTGACTGGTTACGCCAGTACTGAGTTGAGAGAGCTTAGCCTCCAGTTTGGCTATATGGTTGCATCTCTCACATGTGTTGGAATTTGTTGGGAGGAGGAGAGGGTTGTCTGTGTACATGAGGCAGTTGTAACATTGCCTCAAGATTCCCAGATTCACCAGCTGGACCGGAGAGGAGATTGACAACTGACCTTTGGACATGCTAGAATAGTATTGGGAATTCCTTTATAATTGAAAAAAGGGCCAATGGGGAACAAAGTTCTCAAGGGGAGTTTGTGAGGGTGTAGTGCTTTTAATTTTTTAATGCTGACTTATATAATTGCTTTAGTGAGCAAGTGCCAGGCTTTGAGTGGGAATAGGGTGTTTATTATGAGATCTAGATCAGTTCTAAGGGAAAAAGTGAAGAGCAGACTTTGTGGAGCCGAGAATGGTTTAAACCCAATTAAGCCCGATGCTGTGCTATGCGCAAAATCGCACAAAGCCACGCTAAAGTGGGTTTTATACAGGGGGACTTGAAAGAGCTAGAAATTGGCCCAAAACGGCCAATAGACTACCAAATTCTTGTGCTGGGAACACTCCTCCAGGGATAGATAGGCTGCTCCAAGCTCCCCACTGCCACTGGTGAACAAAGAAGCCTAATTTTATCCAAGAAGGGAAATGGGCAACACAGGAACTTTCCAAAAGTCCAGAATACAGCAAAACCTGTATTTGGACTACTCTAGGTCAGGAAAGACAGGAAACAAGGACATTTTTTTTTTGCAACAAACAGCAGGAAAATGCAGTAAATATGTAACACAGGCTAGCGCACTTGAGTGTGTAGCCTCAACAGGTAAATGCAACAAACAGGACAAACTTTAAAAGTGCAGGTGCAAAAACAACTTTAAACAGTTTAAAACAGTTCAAGAAGCAGAAATACTTGCAGTTTAGCTAGATCGGACAGTTGCCCAGGTAGTAGCAGGAAAAAAAAAACACTTTTATCAGGTTAACAGTTGCTCTTTTAGCCTCTCTGCTGCTAGCACCACTCTGCAGGACCACAAGGAGCTCGGCTGAGTAGTAACAAGCGCACAAACCGCGCCAAAGTGGGTTTTATACAGGGGGACTTGAAAGAGCTAGAAATTGGCCCAAAACGGCCAATAGACTACCAGATTCTTGTGCCGGGAACACTCCTCCAGGGATAGATTTTTCTTTTTTTCAACAAATAGCAGGAAAATGCAGTAAATATGTGACACAGGCTAGCGTACTTGAGTGTGTAGACTCAACAGGTAAATGCAAAAAACAGGACAAACTTTAAATTACAAGCGCAAAAGTGCGCTAAAGCTGGCTTTAAAGCAGGGGGTTAGAAAGAGATAGGAAATGGCCCAAAACGGCCCATAAGCTACAGGTCACTGGGCTGGAACCACTCCTCAAGGGACAGATAGGCTGCTCAGAGCCCCCCACTCTCACTGGTGAACAAAGAAGCTTCCTCCTATCCAAATAAGGATATGGGCAACACAGGAACTATGACACAGCCCAGAGATCAGCAATACCTGAAGACTGGACTATTCTAGTTCAGTAAAGGCAGGAAACAAGGATTTTTTTTTTTTTTTTACAAAGTAGCAGAAATTAGGTACAGAAACACAGTAAATGCTTTAATTCGGCTAGCGCACTTGAGTGTGTAGCCTACCAGTGAAACTAAGCAAAAACAAACTTTAAAAGTGCAAAAAACTCAGAAATACAGGCAGGAATGCAATAAAACAACTTTGCAGAGCTTATTTAGTTAAAGAAACAGAGAAGTCTATATATACAGAAAAGCAGCTAAAACACACAAACACTTCAGATGCAGTGCAACCTAGGGCACTTGAGTTGTAGCAATATTAAGGCAATTACAGTTATAATAAATACTCTGAAATATACTCTATATTTCCAAAATGTTTGAGAAGCACAGTCAGAACACAAGGCGGTTCAGGCAAAAAAAAAATTTTTTTTTTTGAAAGGGAAAAAGGAGAAACAGAAGGCCTTATCAGATGTTCTCTCTGTATTAGGTAGAATGAGCTAATGACACTAGACTGGGAGGAGTGTCCCAGATCAGATTTACAGTAGGGGCGGGCAACTGCAAAGCCACCAAGTATAAGAGCAAGACACCAACTGGGCGGGAGAGTGGGGACAATACCCTACAGCCAGTAGCACTAGAGAAAGCCACAAACAGATAAAGATTTGTAAAGATACAGAATGTTTTTAACTGCAGACAAATCAGTTACTTGTGTAGATTAGTTAATAGCAATAAAATACACTCGAAGACTAAAAAGCATATGGTGTTTGAAGTTCTGAAAGTTCGATTATCTAATATAGACCCAGCTATAGTAACCTTCTTTGTACACCTCTGAAGTCTGTGAGAAAAGTAAAAGAAACAATAACCACACTGTCCTCAACCCAAACAAAATCTGTAATGATGTCATGTGCACACCTCTATGGGTTGACTGTAATGAAAATTAAAGACATAACCACAACCTCCCATAACCTACAACAGCTTTTGGTACACTCACATCTGAGCAGGGCTGATTTTAGAATGGGTGCAGTTGAAAGCAGAGGCCATTATCAGATTTATCCTACCAGGGTCAGCTCTGTTCAGGTTAAAGAGAATAATTAGAAAATTAATACATTTTTTCTCATTTTTCCCCAACCAGCAAGAGCTTTTGGGAGGACTCTCACACAATCAAGGATGATTAAAGGAGCTCCCTTATAAATTTATACAGTCTAGGAGTGTAGGCCACCAGACTCCTTGAAGATTGAAGTGTCTGAATGTTCTATGGTATATTTTGTGCATTTCTTTTGAAATATAATTACTTGTTAGTTACATTTTTCACTGATACATAGAAGAATAATGTATGAGTCCTGGCATTATTAGGTGTATGCATAGATAAAAATGAGTGATATTTTTTTACAAGCACATACAAAAGCCATATCAATACTATTTTTGTATTTATTTCGGAAAATAGCAGTACATTGTTCAACACTGGTACTGCATATCAGATCAGTGAATGCTGTTTAGCAATCATCAAACAACAGCAGGGATAAGTCACTTGTATTTACCTTGGTGAGGAGTAATGCATAGCCATCACTGTCTCTGATTTCACAGACCTTCCCTGATTTTGTTCATAATTTTGAGCTGTCCTTTATAAAGGGTCTATATTAGAACACAGAACATTCAAAATGTCGAGTGTTCTAATATCGAACCCTAGGAATCAAAAATTGAAAACATCGAACATTCAGAACAGCTAATTTTTTCATAGGGAAAAAATTTGCTGTTCCAAAACAAATACACACAACACAAGCACACCAAACAAACAGCAATCCACACACATACACCTAAACTCTTACACCTAACCCTACACTAAACTATACATACACCACTAACTATCCACTTACCTTAACCCAAACCCTAACCCTAAGGTCCGTCACTATTGCACAGTCACCTCACTCGTGCCCTAACCCAAACTTACCTACCCTGCCCTAACCCTCATGTCCACACACTCGCACACTTACCTGACCTGCGCCCTAACCCTAACTCACCTAACCAGCCCTAACCCTCACGTCCACACAATCGCACACTTACCTGAACCCGACCCGTAACTTTCCACCACAGTGCTGAAAATACCGAAGCAACAGAAACGGACAACCAAATTTCTTCCCTAGGAAAAAAATAGGTTTTCTGTTTCTTCGATATTTTCAGCGTTCGCTGAAAATGGGCCGATATTAGAACGCTCAAAATTTTGAACGTTCGGTGTTCTAATATAGACCCTTTATAAAAAGTTTGATTTACTAATAAATCATTCAGGAATACAGACAGTCAATAACTCCAGGCATCAGAGGTTTATACCTCTTATTGTGCAAAAAAAAAATGCATGTTGGTGTTATTCTATTAACTTTTTAAGTGAAGTAGAATAATATTTAAAAAGTGCCCTGGATTTTGAGCCTTTATTCTGCTATTGTTTTTGATATCGTGCTGAATTATTCTGCAAAAAAGTTGAGAGTTATAGTATCTGGCATCTATCAGTATTTATAACACTTCATGAAAGAAAAAAAAACATCCCTGAAGATCAGAATCATCAACTCTTCTAAGAAAATACAAGGTTTGCACTTAAATCAGTCACTCCAGCTTGCTGCTCTCTATTGCTTACCTTGCTTATGTTCAGTATCAGCTTTATCCTAACAGGATCATACCACAGCCCTGTTCAGGTTAAAGAGCATAATCAGGAAATTAATACATTTTTCCTGATTTTTTTCTATCCATCAGCTGCTTTTGTGGGGCCCCCACACAGTCAAGGATGATTAAAGGACGTCCTTGCAGCCACTGGTATTGCAGGTATCTAAAGCTGGGTATGTTGTTGTTTTCAGTGAAGAGAATATCCATGAAGCAGGGTTTAACTAAGCTAAAGGCACTATGTCAGTGGTAAAATATTTAATGGGATTATGAAGCCTATTACTTGTTAAAACACTGTTACTATAACCAGAGCTATATTTGAATTTTAAAGGAAATACAAATAAGAGTTATTACATCTTTAAATTTTAGCTTAACTCCCGGCTGCTGTGTGCTCCTGCCTCCAGTGTCCACACCTTGTCTATCCAACCTGCCTGACCTGTACTAGGTTTTGGCTTTATTGCCCTGTCTAAGATTGCTGCCTCTTCCCCAAGCTAAGGAACATAGCCATACCTTTCTCTGGGCATCACGTCCCTCAAGTATACAAGAATGTATGTTTTAAAACCACTGTTTGTATATAATACACTTGTTATATAACCTCAGGTGTTTATTGTACACTCCCTAGCCAGGACAGCTAGCAGCCAAAACCTTCTCTCCTCCAAACTTCCATACCTTCCCCTCTTATAGCCTCTTCATACAACTCCTGTGTTACCCTCCCTTTCCCACTAGATCTGCTAGCCCTGCGAGTAGCCTTGGTTGCAGGATAACCTTTGCCCACTAGGTGGCCCCCTCTTCCCAGGTCTAATCTCCTTGAATAACTATCTTCCAGTCTTAATTTATAAATCTCAGGCATTCACTTCCTAATATATCTATCTATCTGGTAGACCCACTATACCCCTCTTTTCTTTACTATATATTTCTCAACTGCACAACCTACTATCTCCCCTTAAACGTGCCTTAACAGTCAGCACTCCACTGATTGTTTTTCTCAGAATTTAGTCCTTCACTGGCTCTTACTCAGCTCTCTTAACCTACCTTGCATCATTCAGTTTCCTCCCTGCTAAGACAATCCCGTTCATAGTCCTGCCTACCTATGTTTCTGCTCTTTCCCTTGTTCCTTGCTCCACCCTCCTTTCTCAAGCCTAACTATATTAGCTTAGTGAAGCACAATAGGTATATAGAATTAAACAATTTCTTACCCCAACTACTAGAATTACCCTAGCCAAGACCCATCTAATCTCTTTACTCTATGCATGTCCTATTTATACCAACCTGTCAAAAAAAACCTTAATAAACTAGTTATATCCTACAACAACATTGCTAGATTTGCTACCGGATCTCCTTTTAGAACCCACCACTGCATTAATCTAAGACAACTTGGCTGGCTTGAACTTCCTAATCAGATTATACTTCAACAACTAGTAATAGCCCTCAAAACCCTGTACCAACCCACCAAAACTCCAATACTCACCAGCCTTATTACCCCTTATCATAACCTGAAACATCTACGCTTCTCTAACAAACTTCTGATCAACATTACTACACCTAAAAACACTGCAGGAGATGGCTTATTCTCCAACTCAGTTGGGAAACACTGGAACAATTTACCTGCTGATATCACATCCCTGACTTCTCTTCCTATTTTCAAGAAGAATCTCAAATTGTACCTTAATAACAAATGGCTCTGCCCCTGTATTAACCCTGACTAGCTAGCCCTTCTGTCTCCCATCTCCCTTTCCTTCTTCCCCTTCTCTACCCAATAACCCAATAAATGTTTTCTAAAGTTCCACAGCCAATAACCCAATAAATGTTTTCTAAAGTTCCACAGCTACTCCTTAAGACAGGAAACTTACCCTTTGAACAAGTACTCAAAAGCTTCTTTTCTTTCCTCTCTTCTTAGGTGCATGTTTGCCTTCTTAAAACTAACTTTCTTAGCTCTATGAAAATCATCTTATCCTCTACTCATCCTATTATATCTCCAATACCTTTCCTATCTTTTCCCCTCCTCTTTCTCACTTTATCCTTTTTTTTATTCTACGTGCATCTAAAATATGGTTTCTCTGCTCATCTCAAAAAAAAAATGTATATTTTATCATTTTTAGTTTTTTATTATATATTTTTTATATCTGCATGCTGATTTGGACTGTCTTAAAGTTTAGGTTGACTGATTTTTTACTTTGTATTGAAATTTGGAGCTTTTCTCCCCGGGCCTCTACTGAAAATGGACATATATCCAGTTAGACTAGCCCATCAACAAATGTAAAATAAATAAATAAATAAATTTTTCTAGCCTACCCTGCCGGAGCAGAGTACTGATCACATCCGGTCTGTGCCTGAACTAACCTACCATAATCCTCCCCTTCTACCTATTTCCTCACCTAAACCATAAATATACCTAACCCCAAGTGGCACCATCTTTAAATCTTAGCTTAACTCCCAGCAGCTGTGTGCTCCTGCCTCCGGTGTCCACACCTTGTGTAAGTGATTCATATTGCTGTATTGTTTGTTTAAAGAGACATATGCTGCTTACTATAGTGATAGAAACTGTTTCTGCATAGCTAAATGCTATAATTCTACATTTGTGATGGTGTACTAGCTGCTCTATCTCTGTCAGCAACTATGTTTGTATTCTTGTAACACGTGGAGCTGATATGCGCTACTGAATGAACCTACAATATGTTCCATTCCTACTGTGGGGAGTAATGGTCCTTTTCTAACAGGCATTACCAAAGCTACATAGCGTTTCATTGGCAGTAGAGTGATTGTGCCGGATTAGTATTTTAAATTAATAGTAAGAGGTTGTTCTATGTCTACACAGTGAACACGAAGTCAGGGTAGCATTTAAGCATTTATTACTGTATATGTGAGGGCTGTTACAGCAAACTACTAATCAACGAAGGGGCTCTAGCTTAAAACCTGTAATGCCACGCTAAGGTAGTGGCTGTTTTGTAATGGGGACTGCACATAAATTGGATCCGTAGTAGGAAATATATGAAAGAAGTTGATTTAATTTACATCTCACCATCATTGACATTGTTCTAACACTACAAGGAATATAGCATGTAGAAGTAGCGTTCTCTGTGACGCAAACCGCATATGCTTTGGAACTTAACTGAAAACAATCTAAGAGGAAGTGGTACTTTTTTAAACCAGAAAACACCAGGTTAGATTGGCGCTCCATATTGTAGACCGCATATGTGTGGTTTATATATATTTTTGGTTTACCTGATATACAACGTGACATTGAAGTTGTATTAGTACACTTTAGTGCTAAAACGCTGAATTAAGTTAGTGTTCATGGTATGGTGGCCCCATACATGTTATATTTAGTTAAATAGAGGTTCTTTTTAAACAAGAGACCACATGTATTTTTAGCCAACAGTTACACATGAATCTCCTACCTCTTTCTCCATGTTGGGCAACTGTTACCTGCACCACGATGTATATTGATGTTTACTGTATTCCTTGTACTGCTTTGTTTTTCTAAGAACTGTGTAGTTGTTGTTATACTGATATTTTGATCCCTGCTGTGTATATATCACTGAAAAACTGCATTTACCTTGCACTTTACTGTGTTAACCTCATAGAATATTTTGGAATACTAACTAGTGTATACCTGGTTAAGTCATTGCATATGCACTGTCTTTAGCTGTTAATTGCGTAGAAAGTGTGTCCGACTTACTGCTTACCTCACCATTTTTTTTCTCTCTCCCTTTATGTACCCAGCTATCCAACCTGCCTGACCAGTACTAGGTTTTGGCTTTATTGCCCTGTCTAAGATTGCTGCCTCTTCTCCAAGCTAAGGAACATAGCCAAACCTTTCCCTTTCTCTGGGCATCATTTCCCTCAAGGATACAAGAAAGTATGTTTTAAAACCACCGTTTGTATATACTACACTTGTTATATAACCCCAGGTGTTTATTGTACACTCCCTAGCCAGGACAGCCAGCAGCCAAAACCTTCTCTCCTCCCAACTTCCATATCGTCCCCTATTATAGCCTCTTCATACAACTCCTGTGTTACCCTCCCTTTCCCACTAGATCTGCTAGTGCTAGCCCTGCGAGTAGCCTTGGTTGCAGGATAACCTTTGCCCACTAGGTGGCCCCCTCTTCCCAGGTCTAATCTCCTTGAATAACTATCTTCCAATCTTAATTTATAAATCTCAGGCATTCACTTCCTAATATATCTATCTATCTGGTAGACCCACTATACCCCTCTTTTCTTTAGTATATATTTCTCAACTGCACAACCTACTGTCTCCCTTTAAACTTACCTTAACAGTCAGCACTCCACTGATTGTTTTTCTCAGAATTTAGTCCTTTACTGGCCCTACCCGCTCCGTTCGACCTGCGGGCTCACTCCACTCCCCTACCCTGCCCCCATTTCCCACCTGCCCCAGTACTCCTACATTTATACTACCCTAACCACAGCCCCTAATTACTCTGCCATTCCCACACATCACATTCATCCAACTACATTTCATTCTTTCTGTACACCCAACTCCCACTCCCAGCCCATCATAATTCACTTTCTTCTATCACCCACCCATACTCTCTATCCTAACTACTACCTTACCCCTCAATGTCTCCACTAACTCCCACCATATCTCCACAACCTAGACCACATTACTACCTCATACCCCCACTTTTAATACTTTATCTTCTCACCGCTTATGAATTCCACTATCTACCTAACACTCAATATGCTACTTCAATTACCACCACTAGCATCCAAACACTCACTCCTGCGCCAATACTGCCCCACTTCTTCTCCAATTCCACTACTCCAAAACCTCTCCATCTCATACGGCCTACATATTTAAACCCTAGGACTAAAAACTATTACCAGCTCCTACTAAAGATCACCAAACTCATAAGGAGTATACTACCTACCCTCATAGCCAACGGCGACATCCACCCTAACCCAGGCCAAAACTTACTTGCGACCACTAACCCCACAACTAGTATTCCTTCTAACCTAAGAAGCTCATATGATGCCCCTAACTCATTTCTAGTCTGTCACCTAAATATCAGAAGTATAAATAAAAAAATCCATTATCTGCATGCCCTCCTGGACATGCACTCCTCTGATTTACTCTGCCTTACAGAAACCTGGCTCAAACCCATTATCCCTGATAACGAAATTACACCCCCAACTACAATATAATAAGACTTGACCGGAAAGGTAGAAAAGAAGGCGGAGTATCTATCCTATATAAATCCACTCTTGAGGTATCCACAATTAGCACCCCACAAGACCTAACAACTACCAACTCTGAAACAATCATCTCAAAAGTCCAACTTAACAAACACAAATCTATAAACATAGTATGTAGCTATATTCCCCCAGGCAACAACATAGACACATTAGAATGCACCCTCCAATGGCTATCCACTAACCACACCCAAGAAACAATTATTCTCAGGGACTTCAATATCAACTGGCTAACATGTTCATCAAACTTCCCCGCCATCCATATCAACTTACATGGTTTCTCCCAGATTATTATGTCCCCCACCAGAATCAATAAGCCCAACAATAAGGAAAGTATCCTAGATTGAATCTTAATGAATAACAAACCTCAGTTATACAAATCAGGCACCCTACCTGAGGACATGAGTGACCACCTCCTAACCTATATAATCAGAAAAAAGGATGACATGTCTCACCAAACCACCTTTAAAACCCTTAGGTATACAAAGAACTTTAACCTAACTAGTTTCCAAACCGAATTTAACTCATGCAAATGGGCCAATCTTAAAGTACTTCCCCTTGATGAAGCAGTCTTAGACTTCAATGCTAGATTCCTTGCCATCTTAGACAGGCATGCTCCCACACGAACAATCAGAACCAAAAACAAAACTATTCCATGGCTAACCAATAGTACTAGACAAAAACTTATTGCTAGAAACACAGCATGGACCTCCTGGAGAGCCACCAAATCACCACAAGCCCACATTAGATACAAACAAATGAGAAATGAGACATAAAGGTCTATTGTGTTAGACAAACAAAACTACTATTTCAATTTACAGCAAAAACACCAAAACCAGCCCCAAAGTTTCTGGTCAGGTCTCAATAAACTGCTCAATCCAGGTAAATCTGCAACCCCCTCCCCCTCAGCTACCTCCTTTGTGTGTTGCAAAGACCTTTAATACTTTCTACACAGAAACAGTCCAGTCCCTAGCTAATAATCTATCTCCCACCTCTTCTACTACAATCACACCCACTCAGGTAAATATTCCTCCCTTCAAATTTGATCCTATCCCCAATGACTATATTAAATTCCTGCTTAAGAAACGAAAACATACCACCCTGGCAGCAGACCTACTTCCTGCAGAGTTTCTGCAAAAGGGCGCTAATGAAATAGCATACCCTAGCTCCATCCTAATCAATCGTACTATCCATGAATCCTACATCCCCTCCATCTGGAAAATCTCTCACATTATTCCACTTCATAAAGAGGGAAACTCCTCGGAACGCTCTAACTACAGACCTATAGCGATACTATCTCCCTTCGCCAAAATAATGGAGAAATGCATACATAAGCAAATTCTACTCACATTACTCAGAATACTCTCCTAGCCCCAACCCAGCATGGATTTAGACCCACCCATAATACAACTACTGCCCTTCTCTCCTTTTCTCAAGCAATAAATCACAACCATAATCAGAATAAGCTCTCCTCTGCCCTCTTTCTTGATCTATCGAAAGCATTCAACATGGTGAATCACCACCTACTCCTAGACTCTCTAAAATCACTTTCCTTAGACAAGCCAGTAATCAACTGGTTCCACTCTTACCTGCATGGCAGACAACAAGCTGTTCTATGGAAAGACAATCTATCCCCTCTTTTACCTGTCAAGCTTGGAGTACCCCAAGGTTCTATATTGGGTCCCCTCCTTTTCTCTATTTTCATTAATGACCTTCCTAAAGTTATCCCAGATGCAACTTGTATACAGTATGCAGATGACTCCACACTTATCTGCTCTCCTTCCACTCCCACAGAACTACAATCCCTATCCCAAATCACCTTCAACAAAGTAGAGAACCGGCTCAATAATCGCTGTCTCCTACTTAATCCAAACAAAACCAAACTTCTACTTTTCTCCCCTACCCATAAGTTAACATTACCAATAATTACAATCTCATCTAACAATGACACACTAATCTCCCCTGAACCTTGCACTAAACTTCTTGGAATCATCATTGATAATCTGAAGTATGATGCCCATATAGACAAAACCATAAAAACAGTTAACAAAAAATAGGCTCCTTGTATAGGATTAAACAATTCTTAACTCCATCTGCCAGAACTGCCATAGCTCAGACACATCTGCTGTCAACCCTTCTTTACGTCTCACCCATCCTTACAAATCTAAGTAAATCAAACCTTAACAAAATCACTAGCTGCTATAGCAATATAGCTAGATTTGCCACAGGCTCTGCCTATAGAACCCACCACTGTCAAAATCTTCACAAATTAAGCTGGCTAGAACTACCCAATCAGCTCCATTATAACCAACTCATAGTTATTCATAAAATCCTCTACCAACCTACCAGTACTCCCATTCTGACTAATATTATTACCCCCTACAGCAACCTAGCATCCCTCCGCTCATCCAACAGAATACCAGTACAATCTACCAAATCCAACAACTCAGCTGGAGAATCATTATTCTCCAGCTCTGTTGGAAATAAATGGAACTTACTTCCTGCTGAACTAACCACTATATCCTCCTTGCCCCATTTCAAAATATCCCTAAAGATGTATCTAAACAGGGACTGGCTATGTCCATGTCTAAACCCAGACTAACCCAAAAAAAATAACAAAAAAGGTAAGAAAAACATAGCTATGTCCATGTCTAAACCCAGACTAGCCCAAAAAATAAAAAGACAAAGGTAAGATAAACATAGCTCACAGAGATGAAATACCCATTAATAACCATTCCCCACCCAGACAACATTCACTTATCTACAACCATTAGAATTCTATTATCAGGAAGATAACTTATTATACTACCCATTCTGAGCCTATGCTCTTCTTCCCCTCTACATTCTATTCACAATAACTTTCCTTCTTAGCTAACCACCTTTTATCTTAACTATCATTCTTACATTCAACCTTGAAATACTTTTCTTTCTTTTTTACACACTTCAAAGATGTATAATGTTATCTCTGTATATTTATACCATAAACCCATAATGTTTGCTTTATTTAAATGGAACCTTGACTATAAATTGTGAATGATTTATTAAATGTTTAGATTTCTATGTAACCACATCTTTAAGTGTCACTTATTTGCAATGTGGAGCTTTTCTCCCCGGTTCTCCACTGAAAATGGACATGTATCCAGTCGGACTTTCCTGGTTAACAAATGTAAAATAACAAATAAATAAATAAATAAAATTACCCACCTGGTTTATTAAGTATACAAGAGTGTTGTACTTGCATTTGTTAGTTTGACAGACATGTTACAAAATATCAAGATGAATAACCTGCTGTGGTTGGGGGCCCCCCCAGGAACAGGGGGGCCCCAGTGACCACAGGGTTCACTGGTGCCTAAAGCTGGGTATGGATAAGGCTACTATACTTGTAGATAAATGTAATGCCAACGTCATACTAGAAGCAGTCACTGAAGTTACACAAATTGCTATCTACCTTTCTTCTCTCTAGATATATTTATTTATTTATACATTTGTTAATTAAATAAGAACTCTGGTCTAAAGACCTTATTCAGTCACAGCCTGGGTTAGAAGACCAAAGAATATACATTATGGAGGAATGAAACACAAAGAAAATTACAGAAGTAAACTGGGTGTATGCAGTAGTAAAGACATTTGGCATACCCTAGACCATAAGTAAAGGGATACAATATAAAGAAAATGCTGTACAAAGATCATTATGGAACATATACTAACTGTACTTTCTGAAGCTAAAGATATTACTTTTAAGGGCCCACCCTGACAATATACCTTATTGCTTAATCAAAAGTGCCAAACAGACACTCTCTGAAACCTACCTAAAACTAGGTATGTTACCAAGGTATGGAAAATAGCTATCCATGCCACTCTATAAAGGGGATCCCACCTCGTATCCCAAGAATTATACAGTGATCAGCCAAAAAAGTACAATTTCCAAACCAGGTAAATATTATATCTCATTTAATAAGTTCTAGATGAAACAAAATCTCACTGATCTCAATTCACAACAATATGACTTTGTCAAAGGGCGATCATGTATTCTTAATTTAGTAAATGTCTTCAAGAAAGTCATTGAAGCTTTGGGTAGAGGCCATGCAGTTCATACAGTGTATCTGAAGTTCGGTAAGGCTTTAGACATTACTCCCCATGCTGGAATTGTAAATAATCTTAAAAGCCTAAATGCAGTTAACTTATGTTTTAAGGTGGATAACCAATGGGCAGGCAGATAGATGTCACAGAGGTAAAATAGTAGGTGTCATCTGAGAAAGAAAATAATGGTAACTAGTGCCATTCCCTAGGCCTCACTACTAGGACCCATTCTGTTCAGCAATAACTAGTGCCATTCCCTAGGCCTCACTACTAGGACCCATTCTGTTCAGCAATAACTAGTGCCATTCCCTAGGCCTCACTACTAGGACCCATTCTGTTCAGCAATAACTAGTGCCATTCCCTAGGGCTCACTACTAGGACCCATTCTGTTCAGCAATAACTAGTGCCATTCCCTAGGCCTCACTACTAGGACCCATTCTGTTCAGCAATAACTAGTGCCATTCCCTAGGCCTCACTACTAGGACCCATTCTGTTCAGCAATATCTAGTGCCATTCCCTAGGCCTCACTACTAGGACCCATTCTGTTCAGCAATAACTAGTGCCATTCCCTAGGCCTCACTACTAGGACCCATTCTGTTCAGCAATAACTAGTGCCATTCCCTAGGCCTCACTACTAGGACCCATTCTGTTCAGCAGCTACTTCTTAGACCTTTAAACCACTAAGCCAGACATAATGGCTAACTAAATTTGTTGATGTCTACAAGGTGGGTGTTGTTTGCTCAGCAACTGAAACATTGTTAACATAGAAAGGGCTAAAGCATACAAATAAATGGTGTATTAGAAATGAGCATAAACTAAATGCAAAGAAATATAGCATTATCACCTTTGGTAAACAAATCCCAAAAGCAGCATATAGTATAGACTACCTTTACTCCAGACAGATGCACTCATTGGAGATCTGGGAATTTTCATAGATATCTCCCTACGTTTTGACCACCACATACTAAACATAATCAGGAAATCTTTCTTTCCAGCAATAATAGAGGCATCACTTTCAGGTCACAACAAATTATCATTCTTCTCTACTCTGTCCTGATTACACCAATTATAGAACATATGTTTTTCTTTTGATATGCATCTATTAAAATACACCATGCAATTAGGAAGACCCAAAGTTCCTAACTTAAAATATCAGTAGACTAAAGGCTATCAGTTACCAAGACAGACTTGAAATTCTATCCCTGTACTCTGTCTCTTACAGACTTACGTGCAGTGATTTATATCTAGAATCCCACACTATTAATGACCCAACAATCCTTGATCTCCTACACCACAGTAAAACAAATGGTTTCACAAACACTTGAGCTGAGGACTTGAATTTCCATCTACAAATAAGTAAGACAGACCAGAATGTTATTACTCTATTGCTGACATTTATTTTTAACATTACTTTCTCTAATCTGATCACACCTCTCAACTGTACAGATTTTTGCAGAATGTCCAGATTTTTGCCTCAAATATTTGGTCCGTTCCTCATAAAATCTGTGGTTTTCTGGCAAATCATGGAGGACTGAAGTCCCTAAATAATGCCATATTTTTGGGTTTCAGACTTTATTTCCTTCAGAAAATGCATGCTAACACAGATTCTGGTATTCTAGCAGCTTTCTAAGTTTATAAGAGCAGTATTTAAAAATCTGTCCCTATTTTGGGCCTTTGTCCCCCATTATTTTAGGCTTTGTCCAGATTTCTTGTATTAAGAGGTTGAGAGGTATGAATCCGATGGCAACTCCTATGGTGGTATGTCCCATACACAGACTTTCAAACAGTAGTGGATATGACATTGTTTTATACATAAGGCAGAGGTTAGTAGTAAGTAAACCTTTGAGAAACAGAATATAATTACAGTTCCTAAAGCCTCTCCTACTAATTCAAATGTCCATTTCCATGATTTTTCTAGTAAAGAATCACTATGCTTTTTCAGATAGTTTCAGGAAGCTTGTTTTAAGGCTACAAATGCCTGTATTCAATAATCAGTTAGATCAGTGAGAGGCAAAGAGGTTCAGTGATCTCTCTGGAGTGACTAGACGTATCTTTTTTGGCATTTGATGGAGAACTAAATACAAAAAACAAATCCAAGCCTGAAGGACGGAGCTCATTAGCAGGCCATAGCTTTATTACTCTGTTTTAAACTGCCAGACAATATAAAAATGCTAAGACAGAAAATGAAAATGTTTATGTAACATATATGTCTGCAAATAGTATATTTTCAGATTCTGTTACTATAAAGACATTGTACTAAATGTGAGGTAAGTGTTTGCAGTGTGTTGTCTTGCTATGATATATAAATCATTATTTAACTACCAGCTGAGAAATGATAGACAGCAATCCGCAAGCAATAATGCCCAACAGGGTGTGTGTTATTGTGAAAATAATGCCTGCCCAGGGGTGATCTTAGGCCCAAAACATCTAAAGATATGGCTAATATACTTGTAGATAAATGTAATGCCAACTTTATACTAGAAGCAGTCACTGAAGTTAGACTTATTTCCATCTATTTGCAAAGAATTAAAAGGGAAGATTACCTAATTTGATGTTTATGTTGAGTAGCAAATTAGCTTTTGTGCTTTGAACTTTCATTTCCATCAGCGGGTTCTGCTGCTCTTCCTCATTTTCAGCCAACCACATGTTATCATCTGCAAAGAGGAGGTTCTTAATATTTTCCCTGACAAATTTGATTCCAGCATCTATCTTGTCCAACCCATGTTAACTGATATATTCAATGCATAAATTAAATATGGAGGGTAAGAATACATAGCCTTGTCCCACTCCTTTCACTGTCTTGAACAAGTCGTTATTCCATAATCAGTTCTAAGCGCTGTTTCGTTTTCTTATAGTTTCTTCAGAAAGCAATTAATATGACTCAGTATCCTCCCTTCCATAAAAACTCAATAATTTTTTGTGGTTATTAGAGTAAAAAGATTTAGAGCAGTCTGTGATGCCCGTGCCCTGGCCCAGCAATCAAGGAGCCTCAATCCTCACCACTAACACCAGGGAGGGGCAGCTCATATTGGAGGAAAGGATAACAAATACACACAGTAAAGTCCAATTTCCCTTAAAAGCACACAGATATCACAGTCAGTCCAGGGCTGGTCACTCCTTTGATCTCCAGGTCCCCAATTAGACTCCCCACTGGCACAGCTATAGGGTCCAGATCTCAGCCTAGTGGGCAAGCTAAAACCTCCAGCACCCTCTCTGTCCAACCAGTGCTTCATGTCCCTGCTGAAGTGGCTGACACACACACACACACACACACACACACACACACACACACACACACACACACACACACACACACACACACACACGCACACACACACACACACACACACACACACACACACACACACACACACACACACTCACACACTGAGAAGAGTTTATACAACCACACAGTCACTCCTGCGGAAGGCTGGCACAGGTTCTCCAGCTGTGCCCCTTTTCCCCAGACTATATGGTAGTACCAGCTGCCACCACCCACTATTTATCAGCTACTCAAAGGCCCTTAAAAGGGTGTCCAATTATTACTGTGCAATATTATTATCCAATTGGTAGTATAGCCCAGGGCTAAAGCTATTAGAGTGGCTTTGTACAATTTTACTAAAGGCATGCAAGTACTCTAAAGAGCTTAAATTATCTCTACAAAAACAGCCGCAGTTCAAAGGGTTTAAAATATTTAATAACAAATAGTCAAAACACAAGACAATACTTTTACTACACAGTGCTAGTCAAGAGTTCAGAGATCATAGAGAAATACTTAAAATAATTCAGTAGTACAGTTCTGACATCACAGGAAAAACACTTAGTCTAATCTTTCTAGTTTCTAGCTATTTCTAAGAGAAAACACAAGTCTAAGATAAACTTACATATAGAGCAAAGGCAGTGCTGAGTTGGATGGTCAAGACAAAAATGATTTATACTCACTGATTCTCTCTGTATCTAAAATCACATTCCTGGTTCACATTACATAACTCTTCGCACTTCCCTGGGTTTCCAGGCTAACAGAAACTACATTTACATTCTTCACCTCTGGGCAGAAACCAGAGCAATAAAGGACATGTATACATGCAAATTCTGGCCATTAACTCTGGCCTTAAAACAATAGGTAGGATGCCTCACTCTAGACTGACTGGCTCCGAGTTTTAATATCAAAGAATCACAACATGCTTTACATGATCAGTAGCGTGCACTGTTGTTACATTTTTTTCTAGTTCCACATGTAACACTATTTTTACCAGTTAAGACAACAAGCCTGTGGTTTACATTAATATTTACAGATGACAGAATTATCTCCAAAATTCTATCTGGCTAGGCTGGCAGCCTTCATCTATCTTCACCCAATCTTCACACAGTCATTAAAGCAGAAATTAAAAATGTTTTTGGAACTGCCTTGCTTTTTCTTTTATTCAGTGCATATTGGCAGTTTGATCTCTGTTGCCTTTGCTGATTTTTAATCTGTTCTCAGTTCACATATTTCTGGCATGTAACTTGCAGGATTATGACCATTAACTTGACAACGTGAAATGAGTATAGTTGCTCAATAACTTACATAATTTACAGCACTGTCCTTTCTTTGGATTGGAATGCAAATTGAACTTTGCCATACCAATGGCCATTGTTGTATCTTCCAAATTTGCTGGCAAATTCCAAGCATCAGTATAACAACATCCATTTAACAGGATTTTGAATGATTTAACTGGAGTTTCATCTCTTCCTGCAGACTTGTTATGACACAGATGTCTTAAAGCTAAAAGGACGTCCATCTGCTGAGGTGCTCATAGACAAAAGAAAATGTTTTTAAGAAATATACACTATTGTAAATTGTAACATGAAAGTTATGAGCAAAGGTAAATGCAATGTTTTTAAGGCTGAGACTGTCCAGGATGGCTGGTTCTAAATCCAAGAAAATTACTTCATGTATATCAGATGTTAGGGTCCTTCTTAAATAGTTCCTCTGCATATTCCCACCAGCTCTTCTTAATATATTTTTCTTGTGTTAAGTCCCCTCACATCTTTTCTTTTACTATGCCCGCTTTACCTGTAAGGTTTTCTTAGCATTATAATCTTCTTGAAGAAATATATTGTCTTTCATTTTCTATTTGCTGTTATCATTTATTTATATTGCTCATTTAAACATATCTCTTTTTGTCTTCTTGCTATTCTGTGAAACTCTCTATTCAGCTTTATATACTTTCCTACTTCCATTGTTTTTTTCTTTCCTTTTTTCCTCGTCTCCTTCTAAAGCATCCACTTATGGCCATTTTGCTTTCCTGATCTTTTTTTTTTTTTTCACGAGCTATTGTCCATAGCACTTCAGGAGCTCTGTCCACTAGGTCTTATCTTTTCAATAAGTTCTTCACCAACACTACATATTCATTTGGAATATTATTGAGCTTGCATTTATTTGCATGGAGGTTTTTCTTGTTTTCTTTATTTCTAAACTTTGTGATGAGAAGCTGAGTGTCTAAATAGCTGCCAGATCTAGGCCTAAATATGCTGACTGTCTGAAGTTATTCCATCTCTGGCTCTAAAGTACATAGTCGGTCTGATTTTTTATGAATATGGGGCACATCCATGGGTAAAGCCATCATGGGCTGTTGAAAATGAGTGTTGCTATGACCAGCAAATTCAATTATCTTGGTAGAATTCTATTAGTCTGTGTCCAACTTCATTTCATACTCCAAGGCCAAACTTGTTTGTTGTTGCAGTTACTCTTTGATTATCAACTTTAGCACTCCAATAACCTAAGAGAACATAATCCCTGGGATTCATTAACTATCATGTAAGAGTCACACTAAGCCTACACAATTTAAACTTGTTAGCACAACAAGTAGCAGCTCTAATTGAATATTTATACTGTCCATCATGCTTACCCATTTGCAGACACCATTTCCTGGCCAGCAGTAGTGTTCATGGTCTAGGAAAGGTGTTTGTAAGCACAAGCACAGAATGTAAATAAAGGCTTGCCTATAGGCTAGGCAAATATAATATATGAGCACACATTGTAGCCCAGATATACTAAGGGAAATACAGTGAAAGAATTCAGATGGCGGGAAAGTAAAATCTGGGGACTGTATGCAAATAACATTGGTTGTAATGCAGAAATAATTAAGAGGGAGGGGAATAGAGAAAATGTCCTAAGATACTGCAGGAAAATGTGCTGAAGTGTCAAAGAAGCATTTGCAACATAAACATTGCCATATTGACATAATGATAATTAATCTCAATGACAATACTTGACATATGTACGTAAATAAAAACTGACATGCTCACAAGGAATGTGAGAGGGACATAAAGCTACAGTGTAACAAAGGGGGGTTAGTGTGATGCACATTTTAATAAAATGATGAGATGCTGTAACAGTTAGCAAGCTCAGTAGATACCTTATGGGACAAATGCATAGACTGCAGTTATTGCATAAGAGATGTATATACAGGGAATTTATGTATATCATTCAACACCACACTTCAGCATGTATACACAAGAAGAAATGAGTCTTTCAGCTGCTGTGTCATGCATGTCAGAAAGGGACATGTTTTTGCTGATAACTGTTATTTGCACCACTAGGAAAGGGGTTTTATCACCTATAAATGTGTAATAGACAAGTCTGTGTTGTATGATCATGTAAATACTAAATGTAAATATAATTACACTCAATAAACATAAGTGACAAATAACACAGATCTGATGAAATTTCATGATTTAAATGTTTCCGTTGGTAATGGCACACATCTCATACGTCATTGTACTGGGCATGCTCACGTGGTATTACAGGGTCCAGTAACATAACAACAATTCAACAGCACCAACACACAAAAAGTGTCATAACAGAGGCCCAATCTCCCTTTCTGATGATCTGGCAGCATGCCATATGGTAATGTTTTATGTAAGCTCTCATGTGCAATAAAGCTATGTAGAGTGAAGAAAAGAACTGCAGTAATAAAGAAATGTTTGTATGAAGACAGGCAATACAGAGCATACATATTTTAAAAATAAATAATGCCTCTGAACAATGAATCACATAATCAGCATTTGCATCTTGTCATTTTCATAGGTCCATAGGTTCATAGGTGTGTATTAGGCTAATGGCCCTGGGGCCTTTACAAGCCTAGCCATAGGATTACCCTGGCATAGTGCCACCCAGCCTTAGTTCCCACTACCTCTGTCAAGCAGAGCCACTGGTGTTATCCCCAGGGTGAATTTTCTGTTTTCCATCCACTCATCAAGATTACTCTTGAAGAGGGTCAGCGAGGTGCTCTGCTTGACATGTATGGGAAGTCTGTTCCAAAGCATGGGCAGTCTCTGGGTTATAAACCGGTCCCTCCAGCATGTTCTGTTAATTGTGGTAATGAGGTTGAGTGTGTGGTGCAGAGGGGATTGGGATTTCTTTAGATGTAGCATTTCTAACAGAGCTGGGTTAGACATGGCTTTGTAAGTCAAGCAGAGATCGCCTCTAAGTAGGCGATATGTGACAGAGAATAGTTGGAGTTTTTTGAGTCTGTCCATATAGGACAAGTGTTTAAGGACTAGGATCCTCTTTGTGAGGTACTTTTGTGGCCTCTCCGGTTGTTGCAGGTGTCTAGTGGGGTACATGCCAAATGGGGCATTGTACTTGATGACTGGCCTAATGAGTGAAGAGTAGAGGGAGACAATGACCTCGTTCTTCCTGGATGTAAAACCCTTAGTAATGAGATGTGCCACAGAGAAGGACTTTCTGACCACAGTGTTAATGTGGTACTCAAAAGAGAGGTTGCTGTCAACCTGTGCTCCCAGATCTCTTATAATGTCTTCTGTGTTCAGTGGACTACCATCAATGTGGTAATTCATGGGAACCGGGTTTTTCCCAAAGGGGATGACAACGGGTCTATGTTGGTATGTCGAAAAAACACTTAATCGAATCCCGTTTTAGGAAACTCACTTTAGCGAAAGCACTCATTATGAAAACTACACCTTACCGAAGCTTGTATGATTGACAACCAGAATAGACTATAGCAAAGTGAAGGACACTATTTAAACTTATTTGAAGGTACAACAATGTACTATGTACTTAATGTTACCTTGACGAATGTAGAGGAACTACCTCCCGGAGTGCTAGTAAAAATTTAGAGAACAAGTATGTCCCAAAGAGGTAAAAAGCTGTTAATCATAGCTGGATACATGTATAACCTAGAGAAGTGCACAAAATGTAAGAATTACTGGTGTTGTACTTGCAAGTTAACTGACAAATGCAAGGGTCATGCAATAACTGTGTGTGTAACATCGGGTGAAGAATTACTGAAATCTGTTAATCACAATCATGCAGGAGAGCCAGTACAAGTTGAAAATATAATGTTTCTCAAAAGTTAAAACAAAGGGAAACGCTATCTTGAGACTCCCCTTGCTTGATAGTGGATGATGCAATAGCTTCGTCCTCATTAGAATACGCACCCAGTCTGCCAAGCAGGCTTGCATTATTGCAGCAAGTTAGGAGAGCTCGACTAAAATGTAGAGGTAAAGCATTGCATTAAAAACTGATTTGACCCTGGCTAACTTAAATGTACTGGATTGGCACTTAAAAGGTGGTATGTTTAGTAAAAAATGACTTACTGACAAGAGTAAGGATACTATTGTGAATATGTTTAGCACTAAGATAAATTTAAATGATTTAGCTATATCAGATATTTGGTTGATGGACGGTACCTATTTCCTTTGAGGTACAGCTTGCCGTCATTTGTATACAATTCATTCAGTAATAAAGTGTGGGGCATATTCGAAAACTGTGCCATTGGTATTTTGTTTAATAAGCAAAAAGAGTTTGAAAGCATATAATTTAATGTGGCATTGTATTTTTGCACTGTTAGAAGAGAATGACCTAAGTTATAAAGTAAGATATATATGTTCTGACTTTGAAGAGGCTGCCATAAAAAATATTAAAATGAATGTTGCTAATGTGACCTGCAAGGGATGTTTCTTTCACTTTGGAAGAAATATTTGGAGGAAGGTACAGCGCTTAGGTTTGGGTTCCCTGTACAATGGGAATATATCATTTCAAATGACTGTTAAGAAACTAGCTGCATTAGCTTTCTTATAGGAGAAAGATGTTACATCTACATTTTTTGAGTTGAAGACTATATTTCCTATTGAAGGCAAAGAGCTTCTAAAATATTTTGAAGAATGGTATGTTTTGGGAAAGCCAAGATCTTTTTCCACGAGATCTACTACACAAGTTAGGTTTCCGCCGTTATTCACTATTGGTTTTTGGAATATTTTACTGCTTAATGACCTGTGTCTTCCGAGAACACAGAATTCAATTGAAGCCTGGCACCGTCGATTTAAGTGTATCATGGGGAAACATGTGTCAGATTTGAACAGTATTATGTGTGCTATCACCAAGGAACAGAATAGGGTTGATGGGATACGTCTCAGAATGTGTGCAGCCTGCCTTCCATCTCCTAAGAAATGAGCATTGTTACACCATCAGAAACAGTTTGAGATGATATTTACTCATAAAGAGGATTATTCTGCTATTGATTATGTGTACGCCATAGCACATTTGTTGAAGATGTGAAGAACAGTTTAAATTTCAGTTAGACCTCCGAGTCATGTTTATTAAATTTCATTTTGCTATGTTGGATGTGGGATTTGGTTTTATGAATGTTTGCACTAATGTTTGAAATTGGAATTGCAGTGTGGTAGCACTATGGGTGTTTCTCTGACATTCGCCTGGTTAATTTTCGATGTTGTGAGCATCGGTAAGGTGCAGTTTCGATAATGAGTGCTTTTGCTAAAACGGAATTTAATGAAGTGTTTTTTCAACATACCAACATAGACCCATTACAACACATTTTTTAGCATTGAGCTTAAGGCTATGGTTCTGACACCAGTTGTTGGTCACAGTGAAGCCATTCTGTAGGATGTCAACATCACTTGGGGAGTTAATAATAGCTCCCAACTTGCAGTCGTATGTGAACTTTGTCAGAGAGAGTCTCTTCGTGTTGGCCTGGACTTCAGAGAAGTAGATACCAAACAGGAGGGGACCCAGGACTGAACCCTGTGGGACTTCACTCGTGACTAATCGGCAGTCTGACTTGGCGTCAGTTACTTTCACACTGTGGGTTCTATCTGTGAACCAGTTTGCAACTCACCTACTGATATAGGGGTTGATGCCAAGCTTAGTGAGTTTTTCTATGATTCCTGAGCGGGGAATGGTATCAAAAGTCTTGGCCAGAGCAAGGTAGGCTGTATGAACCACCTTGCCTTCATTCACAGCCCTGGTGACTGACTCAAAGAAGTCAACCAAGTTGAGCAGGCATGATCTATCCTTCACAAAACCAAACTGTGTGGGATCCAGAGTTTGGAGATTTGCTATATCCTTGTTTATTAGGTCGATGATGATGCATTCCATAGCTTTGCATATCAGACTCATCAGGTTAATGGGGCAAGAGTTTCCAGGGTCTGTAGTTGCTCCTCCTTTGTGGAGAGGGATAATTGTAGCAGTGCATCATTCGGCAGGGACAAAGCCTGAGGTGAGGCTGTGATTGAACAGAGCACACAGATGAGGTGCCAGTTCACTCTGTAGTTCATGTAGAACACAACCAGAGATATTGTCAGGTCCCATAGAAGCTGTATTCTTGGTCTTGGACAGTGCTGTTTCAACCTGGGTGCCTGGCAATCTACTGGTATTGTGATTGATCCTTTGTGGGGGGAGAGGAGGGTAAGGTTGGCACTGAATCTGTCAGCCAGTATACTGACAATATCTGTTGCCAGGACAAATATCAGAGAGATGCATATCAATCATGGTCACCATAGAAATATGCATATCAGTTATGTCATGAAGAACACCTTTGAAGGACTTACAGCACTTTCCTATCATAAGGGATATGGATTTCCTACTTTATAAGATGAGGCCTTAAAAAGGTGGCCCTCTGACTCTGCCATAGCTATTTTTGGTGTGCAAACCACTGCTGTCTGACAGAGATATTACCAGATTCAAACCCCTGCCTGTGATACTAGACTCTCTACAGACCTCTGTATTGACTTTGTATGGCATATCATATAGGAACAGAGGCTATTAAAATAACAGAAATCAATATGTGAAGTAAGAAAGGAGATACAAATATAATTGAACACTGATTTAGTCAGAATGCTGAAAAGGAGCTATGCATGTTACTTTCCGCACAACAGTGAGCAGTACAATATCAATGCTTCTTTATCAAAGAAGTTATTTCCACCATGTTGTACACGCGCTGTCACAGAATTGCACCACATTCTATCTGTGTAGGTGTGCTATACAAGCCAGTACTCAATACACATGCCACAGGAGCACTCACAGCATGACATGCCTCAAATAACTGTTTCACTGCCACGCAATCTCAACATGTGATTATATAACATTGTCCAGTGTAAACATAGATACAAATAACTAGGTAGAATGTTTCCTGTGTAACATTAGTACATTCATATAATGTCGCCCTTTTCTGGAATTGAACAGCAAGCTATGTAAGTCTACTAATGATGTGGATGAATCATGAGCGCTACAGGGGAAGTCTTAACACGTGTGACCTATGCTAAGTCATTACATCATATGATTGTATCAGAAACAATCTCTTTGAGATAAAAGGTACAGGTTAGGCCTCTCCCAATGTAAATGTACACATTATAACTGTGGTGGATGCCATTCACACATTACAGAATAAGGCCACACAATGCTAACAGTCACTGAATGTATGTTATGGACACCTAATCATTTGACTACAGAAAATGCATGATATTGTTAACAAAAGAGTGCACCACTGTAAAAGTGTAACTATAATTGTGAAATATGCTGGGATTTCAAGGCATCACATCATGTTATTGCTGCAGGGGATATGTGTGCCTGTAACTGGTGTAGTAAGGTAGCAATATACAAAATATTATCTCATTTTCTTATGCCGGGGAGAACGCTTACTACAACTGTTATGTAAGAAAATGGAATCAAATATCATCATTTCTCTGAATAAAAGAATTGCTATGTGCAAAATGATGATAGCTTTTTGAAAGAGGAATCAACAGCTCTACATGAACACAGCAGATGTGTTTGATAACAGTGTTAGTGACATGTACAGTCACTATAAGACTAACACAACATCTGAGCAGTAATGGCTGGATTTGATCTAATTACCTAAGATCACATGCTAGAGATTAATTGCAAGTGCCACATGACATGCTGCTGTACAACTGAGAAAGTGCACAATTGAATGGATGACATCACTACTGTTTATTAGCTGGATGTTGTGTTGGAAGGGCACAATAGCACTTTATAGTTACACATCATATATGTATTTGAAGAGTAGTCTACACAATATGAGGGTGAAAAATACACTCACAGATGGACTCAAACCTCATACCTATTTATGTACACAATCAATCAATATATCAAAGTAATGTATCATAGCTGTGAGATACTGCAGTTATGTAAGCATTATGTAATCATTGTGTTAACACAAATATCTTTTTTCTCTGGGGGTGCTGGAATTTGCTAGTTTAACAGTTTGCCACCGAAAACATGTCTCTTATGTGGACGTCTACATAACAGTGGTTGTGATGTAGCCAAATATGTATGATAGTAATCATCATCATCATCAACAACCCCCTTTTTCCCATTTTCTACATGGGGTCAGGGTATCGTGTTAACTGTCTCCAACTCTCTCGATTCAATGCTACACTCCTGCCTTCTTCAGCATTCATGCCTGATTGTTGCAGATCTTCTCTTATGCAATCCATCTACCTCATTGCTTGATGTCCTCATTTCCTCTTGCCTTCTTCCTGTGTGTCCCAAATCTTCTTCACCAGATTGTCTTTGTCTTTGGTGCACATGTGCCCAAACCACCATAATCTGTTCTCTTTAATCTTTTCTGCAATGGAGCTACTTTGGCTTCACTCTTATGTCCTCATTTCTTCGTCTGTCCCACAGTGTGCATCCTACCACCCTTCTGAGGCACTTCATTTCCATCACCTCTAGCTTCCTCAACTGCTCTGGCTTTACTGCCCAGGTTTCTGAACCATACAGTAGTACTGGTTGCAGCACTGTTTTTTACACCTTACTTTTCAGCTTCTTTGGTATTCTTCTGTTATACACTAGACCTGACACTCTACCAGTTGGGTGCAGCCCCTCTTATTTTAGCTTTCACCTCTTCATTCAGACTTCTCTTCTCTTTAACCACCCCTCCCAGATACTTGAAGCTGTTAACCTGTTCCACAGTCTTCACGTCTATTTCAATACTCAGTTTTTTCTGATTTTCCCCAATTTGCTGCAAGTACCACCGTCTTATCTGTACTTAGTTTCATCCCATGTGCCTTCAGTTTTGCATTCCATTCCCCCTAACCTTTGTTGAAGTTCTTGCTCAGTCTGCCTGTAATGCCGCATCATCTGCATACAACAGCTTTGTTGATCTGCCCCTTCTGCCCTGTTTACTAATATAATCTGTCACCAGTATGAGCAGCAGTGGGCTCAGAGCTGAACCTTGGTGCAAACTCACTCCAACTGGGAAGCCCTTAGTGAGACCAAACACTGTTCATACTTGATTCATTGGGTCCTTGTACATAGACTGCACTAATTCTACCAGACTTTCTTGGACATTGAACCATTGCAGTACTGTCCAAATCAGCTTTCTTGTGAACTTGCCATATGCTGGGAGACCAGCTGGCATGATGGTTAAGGTCTTCTCCTCCCAGGAACAAGGTACAAGGTTCAAGCCTGACCTCCAGCCAATGCCTGTTTGGAGTTTGCATGTTCGCCTTGTGTCTCTATGGGTTCCTCCCACATCTGAAAAATGTGCAGAGTGTTTCCATTTCAAACTCACCAATGAATGGAGCTGTGGGCAGCAGCAGCACAGACTCTACATTGTGAGAGTTGTATAGACCAACCACTTTGGGCATCTACTGTGGTGCTCAGTATTGTCAATGGATCAGAGATTGCACACTGTGGCAAGGCTAGCCACTTGATGGTGTAAAATAGGCTCTAGGTGATTTGGTCTTGTTGACTAATGTCACCAAAATGGGCATGGGGAGTTACTGATGATAAGTTGGTTAATGACCCATCCTATCTACACCAGGGACACATGCTAACAGTATGAGGGGGTGTATGTGCCCATATTAGTCAGTGTGTTTCCACCATAAAGCCTAGCAGCCCTGGGTCAATAAGCTACTGGCTGGCCAGTGTCCACTTGCCCAACCTGGGTTACCTGGGATACATTTGTTGAGTGAAAGCTGGATATAAACATGCCCTAAAAAATAATAGTAATCACAATAACACTATTAAAGCAATGATGGACAAGAATGTTATCTAGTTATAGTGCCACAAGAGACTTCTGAATGCAAATGAGGAATACAGCATCTATGAAAATATGACATTAGTGTATTACCAAGGAAATGTACATGGCAGCCATCTGTGGCTGTAAATGTTGCTACTGTAAATGTGTTCGAAACCAATTCTGAATCCATCATACACATACTCTTGAAGGTAAACATTGCTATATTTGAACCACCTGCCTATCTAGTTACAGATTCTAGAGAACAGTGTAAGAACAGCAAGCACCACAGGAGAAGTCTGATGTTTAATGTGTGAAAGTCCACTTTAGAAAGAATGAGCTCATCAGTATTTTGCAGAGAAGATGTTAAGAAAAGTGGGATAAGGGAATGGGAGACTCATCTGCCTGTCTAAATGTTTTCCCATGTTGAAGTGGATTGATTTCAGCTATTGTGAAAGTTATACCTACCTGACTTTACAGCCCCACACATACTCTACAACCCCACACAGACAAGTTCAACACTGTGAGATTCAAACAGCCTATCTACCTAGTTACATAATCTACAGGTCATTGCATTAAATGCATGTACCACAAGTCTGACATGCATTATCTTTGATGGGATGACATCACCACTTCATTGTAGAAAAAACACAATGGTTAAAACTCAATTCATTGATGTTGGATGATGGTTCTAGGCAGAACATGTCACTTGAGTGGAATGCTACACATTGCAAGTGTGAGTGAAAGCATTCCAATATTTTATGACCTCTACAGAGATGTGGGAATCATTGCTGTATCTAAGCCACCTACCTATCTAGTTACCGATACTAGTTCATACATCACTGTATGAACCACAAGTACCACAGGAGAACTCTGACTTTCATAGTGTGAGAGTGCACTTTAGAAAGAATTACCTCCTCAGCGCATTGCAAAGAAGATGTGAAAGGTGGGATAGGAGATGGTCGAGTCATCCAGCAGTTTAAAATGTTTTCCAGAGTGAAAGTTAATCGAGCACAGCTATGGTTAAGGACATGTTCACCTGACTATATACTTCCCTCATCACACACAAGTTTCCTACTATCAAGTTACACAATCTAGAAAGCACAGTATTAGTCAAAAGTGTCACAAGAGAAGTTGTACTCTTAAGGGGACAATGCATTTGTAACAGGATGACCTCAGCATTGTGCTGCAGACATGATGTTTCTGTTAAAAGTAGAATAAAGTGCAGAAGGAGCTGTGGGCAAAGTTAAATGTATTCACTTCAGTGGAACTGGGCACAGCACCTTTGATATTTAAGTGTTACTTACTTGTCACTAAATCCTCCCAGACACACACACACACACACACACACACACACACACACACACACACACACACACACACACACACACACACACACACACACACACACACACATTTTCTACAGTGAGAATCAAACCTCCTACTTATCTTGTTACACAAGCTAAAAGAAACAGTATTAGTTACAAATGCCACAGGAGAAGTCTGATACTTAAGCAGAGAGTGTACTTTTGATAGAATTAACTAATCATTTGTTGCAGAGAGGACTTCTGTTATAAGTGGGAGAAAGAGCAGGGGGTGCTGTGTGAAAAGCTAAACGTTTTTCTCAGTGTATGTGGCACAGTACCTTTGACATTAAAGTGTTACTTACCTGTCACTATACCTCCTTCTACACACACAAGTATTCCACAGTGAGAACTGACCTCCCTACTTATCTAGTTGCACAATCTAGAAAGCAAATTACTCGTCTCAAGCACCACAGGAGAAGTCAGAATTTAATAATGTAAAAAAGCACACCTGAAATTAGTAAAACTTCACTGTTTGGAACAAACAATACAGTTGATCACATATTTTGTCACAACTGCATATCTGTGCATAGGAAAATGTAACACCACTGTAACTGACCTATGTAATAAGATACTTCTCTGCTAAGATTTATTTACTGTCCTTCATGTATCTTGCATTACTGTGAGGGATACGTACCTGTTTCACAGTAAGGGAATGCTAATGGCAATCACAGTCTTAAATCAGTGGATTATCAATCAAGCATTCCTGCCACTTCATTCTGGGATAATTGAGCACCTGTTTTGTCTCATGTTTGTACAATGTGCATTGGGAAGGCAAACAGATACTTCCAACATAAAACAGTGCACTGCAAAAATAACAGTAATAGATTATCAGTTAACCAACACTGTAACACAGTTGCAATGTAACCATTGGAGTCCAGACATGAATTTACTTAATTAATATCACTCTGAAATCAAGATTATTTGTTGCCAAAATTCAACACAAACTTACAAACATCATGCAACCTAAACAAAGAACAATTTGTAATTTTTTTTTACTCTCTGCCTGAAGCACAGCACTGGCAATCACAGTTGTGCTACTGATTACAAGGTGTTACTACATACATAATCAAATCTTGATATTTTGAATTTACAATGGGATTTAGCAGTGGTGTATGGTGCTCTGTGTCAACTTTCACACAAAGATGCATTATAGTCATGCAACCATATGTGAATTTGCTGGAATACAGAACAGATAGGTGTTATGGTCATGTTTCATGTGTCAAGATTTACCCATTTGTCATGACAGTTGCAGTTAGTCAATTTTTATATGAATGCCACAAATGTATTATGAAACACATGAGCAACCAAACATGTTACTGATGGCGGAAACACAGCTTATAGAAATATTTTAGAATCAAAGATAGTTATTGGTTGATACTGAAGTGGTGGGGACAGGTAGACAGTTGGTGACAGGAATACACAATACAGACATAACATATGAGTTAATGTTGCATGTCTGCACATATTTGTGTTGTGTTACTGTTTGCTTTCTCAGCATAATTATTCAGGCAGATCTATACAAGACATACTTCACAAGAAGGAGCAGGCACATTAACATAGCAGCAGGATAATGATGTTTTAAGGAGCAGTGTAGCCAACATTTACATCCACAGGAGTCATGCAGAAAATTCAAAAACAGTTTTATATACATCCAGATTTGGACCTTGAGAACATTAAAAAAAAAACCTACAGACCTGAGTATTATATAAACATACCATGCAAGAAGTCATGCTTCACAAAGTTCTCATGAGACAGCAGACTGCAAAAAATGAGAATATATGTTACTATTTATTACCCTCTTCACAACTGGAAGCTTTACACTCAACTCTTCAGCTTGTTGAAAAGTAGATTAACTGGACTATACACAGCTAAACACAGCAGCACGAAGGGCACCAGAGTAATGCACATGATTTTACCATAAACTATGTACTTTCATTTAAAGTCAATTGCAGATGGTGTTCACCGGCAGACATTGCTCAAATGCAGAGTAGGAAGACTAATGACACAGAATGGAGAAGATACATAAACAGGGTGACAGTGAGGCAAGGACCAAGTAGATTATGAAAGAAGCAAGATAATATTGACTCATGACATTATGAAGGCAACAGCTACACATAAAACAGCATACTAAAACAGTCAGTAACACTTTGCTAATGCCTGGATTAAAACCCTTGAAAGTAGGCAGCAATCTGTCTATAGATTTGAGCATTATCTCATCACACCAGAAAATAATTCCTACCTTGCACAATTTATATAACACAACTGAAGGGCAGGGACAACTTACTGAAGCAGAAGGGATGAACAGAGAGGGTGATACAGACAGATGGAGAGAGCAATAACAACAACATTTTTTTGTGGGAAATGTAAGATCATGTTTATGGCGTGTCACTCTTACTTATTACCTCATTATTAAGCCGTCATGCTGTGTACAATAAAGTGCTTGCTATAGGGATCACGAAGGGGTAGGAGAGTACAACCCACAATAAGTAGAATAAGGCTGATATGTTTTTGCAAATTATGTCTTGCTGCTCTATTAAAATGGTATGTTAATGAAATGTTGTAAATGGACAGAAATACAGACTTCTGCAGTTAACTATATGGTAGCAATATGAAATGTCATTAAATAATAATATGACCTGCACCTGAAATTAAACCCATGAAAGTAAGCAAAAACATCAGTGTACTAAGAGGGGAATTATCTCAACATACTACATAAGGACTTCCAGTTTATTACATCTAGCAGCATAAAAATGTTACAGTAACCGTTCCACAGTACTGTCTTTAGTCTACCTTTACTCTGTAGTCCCATACTGCAGCAGATTTAAGAACATTTGCATGAAAGTAACCAGACTACCTTGGCTGAAATGAAAATCTTCATTTTTTTGCCATAGGAAGTTAAACAATGCTCAGTGTCACTCAGCATCAGTGTGCTATACCAACCTCTGTGAAAAGGCTGAGGACAAAATGAAAGGCTTATCCATGAACCATTTCTGGCCATGTGTGTTGTGTGTGATTCTATTTTCTGACCAGATTAAAGATGTGAGAAGGGGGTTAAAAGGACAGTGGTGAAAATGGGAGGCAAGCAGAGAGTAGGACTCAGGTGTTAGGATACAGGAATTTGTATGAGGGTGGTGAGAGACCATCATAGCTATCAACGTCTTCAGAACACAAATATATAATTGTACCAAGAATTTTATGCCTTTGGGGAGTCATCACACCAGGAATGGGTGATATCAATAGAATAATGCTGCATAGCCAATTGGAACAAATCATGTGTGTCAAGAAGACACATAGGTAAAATGGAAAGCTAGGTATATGGCATAATTTTTTTGTGGGGCAGCTACCCATTTTTCTATTTTTTCTAAATAGAGAGGAATATTGGGGAAGGGGCATAGGAATGTCAGGGTGAGGTTGGTAGGGTAGGTTAGGAAGCAGGCACAGACATACAGGACAGGCAAGGATGGTAATGGAGGCAAAAGGTTGGTGGACACCATGACTGGTGATAGGTAGGGGACAATGGAGATGGACCCATCTCCAGAATAAGAATAGTGAGAATTTAGTCCTCACCCTTAGAACTGTCATCACTGCCTCTTGTGTAAGTTGCCAGGGGCAGTGAGGGATGTGGCATCAGTTTAGCAATGGAATACAAGACATTTTCAATCCTGCTGATTCAGGCACTGAGGCACCTCTCCATTATATCCTCCACCAGCCATGTCAGCTCCTGCCAGGAGATAAATTTGCCACCTTCATTTATACTGCTCCTGTAGAGTACTACTGCACCAGAATCTGGGACAGAACCACCTGACACATGTTGTTGCTAGACCTCTGCCAATAAGAATGTTTTATATCCTATTTGATTTAGTATGGACTGCATGACTCAGACAATTGCCCAGCAAAACCAGGTAGACATGGAAACAGTATAGTAAAATGTGATCTCTTCTGCCCTCATGTCAGAACCAATGTGAATGCATAGATTAAGTAAAAAAAAAATAAAGTTCCATATTAGTACACACAAGTAAATCAGCCCCCCTAAAAAGTAAATGAAATGAAATGAAAGTGTACAGGTCAATCAAAGCAATGTGCACTTTTCAAGTACAAGTGGTTAGATGTGTTCTTGGATGCCTACTTGTATGGTGAGCAGTCAGTTATACATCAGAGGCTTAACACATTTGTCAGCTACAGACATCAAACCCCTGACCTTGCCAGAAAGGGATACAACACTCTTCTACAATAACTTGCCAGATAGGAATTGAAAATATTTCATAATGTCATTTTTCATTCTTTATAAACTTTTGTAATGCAGCAAATAACTGATACACATGCCTATGCCATGAGCAATGGTCAAACACTGCATAAACTAAGCTATGGATATATTGTGAAATGCAATCCATCACTAAGTTTGAAATGTAGCATTTTGTAAAAAAAACAACCACTTACTTTTGCATCAGGTTAGTTGTGATACTGGAAACATGTCTGGTAAGCAATTAGCAGCATGCAGCTCTCTGGATTAACAGTCTCCCCTACCACGATACACATTTCCTTGCCTACACCATTACCTTGATGTTGTATAGATTCAGCCCTGTGAGCACTGTAAATATGCAAACAAGGTGTGAATTCCAATGTCTGCACTAAGTGCAGCGAATGCAAACATGGTGTAAGGATATACATGGTTGCATGCAAATACCCTACCTCTTCAAGGATTAACAATGAGAAGTGCTACCTGCTAAACACTTGCAAGTGTGAATGATTACTCTGACTGCAGTATCAAAAGCTGTGTCAAGGAAAGGTATTGACAAGAAATTTTGTGACTACCATTAACTGACTTATGAGAGAAACTTTCCTAACATTGATATAAATTGATTGATATAAATTGTTTATAACAACAGTGTCTGACACTGAATACAATTGATACAATTGTGTTTGTAATTCTAAGGAAGTAGATTACTCACTAAAACATATATTAACTGCAAGGCAAAGCACACAGCAGTCTTGTTAGAGAAGCATTGATATCTGAATTATGTTCACAAAATAAAGAGGGAAACAAAGAGGTGCAGTGTTCAAATATTTTGTTTTATATTGTGTGAGGAAATATTATCTGTCTTGTTGCCAGTATCACAGCCATCCACACATTTAACTGCAAATTACATAAGACAATATTCAGGATTTTTTTTCTGTTTAATATGTAATGTCAATTAATACTATGTCACATACTGAGTATAGGCAACCTCTTTTTTATCATCACACCATCATGTCTGTGGCACATAGTGATAAGAATCTGAAATGTGCCTTGTGAATGCCCTGGTGTCCTGGGCTTCTAATCTAGACATGGTTGTGTTTGTGTGAACATGATCATATGTTCATGTGGAAACACAACCAAGCTGAGGAAATATCAAAAGTATACATTTTAACTACTTTTTTCATTATGTTTCCTCTAGTTCAGTACCTTTTTTCCTCTTTCGCCTTTTGGTATTGTACACTCTAGACTGGCAGTGATTCAATGCCTAAGGAAAAAAAGTGAAAATTTTAATTTAGGCTGACTTCTGTTGCACAAACAAGCCTGAGGTGGTTCGCAAATGACAGCACTCTGGATAATACTCAGTGAAAACAATACAAATGTCAGGTAACTTTTTCTGTATCACAATGTGTAAATGTAGTGATCTTACATAAACAAAACAGCTGATGCCATATTTGAGTTGAGTGAAGTGATAATTTTAAAGAGGGGGTTGTCTGAATACACATTTATACATATTTTTGATATAATTGTGTTGCTGGATGGAAATCAACTATTCCTAGCATTGCTAACAAGACATGAGCTGCGTATGTCCCCCAATATCATATGCCAGTACCTACTGTCCTGTTAATGTGGGCCATAAATTAAAGTTCAGATTTGTCAAAGAGATGTAAGAAGGATGACTGTATTACTATTTCTCTCCTACTACTACCTCCACCTTTTCTACCTTCTTCCTCTATTACCTACAAAAAACTCCATCTTTCCTATTTGCAATCTAATTTCTGCTCCTTGAAAACATGCACTGTCTCCTGACAGATTCATGTACAACTGCCTTGCCTTCGTACTTGATGAAAAACTATGTATTCTGTTAAAACTTTGTATGCTGTTTAAAACTTGTGTTGTAGCCATTTAGTTTTTTATTCAAATGTATGTATTATATTTTATTGTGGAGCTTTTCTCCCCAGGTCTCCACTGAAAATGGGTACTTTTTGGCCCAGCAGACTTTCCCGGTAAACAAATGCAAATAATTAAATAATAAATAAATAAATTACTGTAATGCAGTTCTGTCTCTGGTCATTGATAGGTATTATCTATGCTTGAATTAAGTTTTCCTTTTAGCTTTTGTCTATATCAATTTTAAATGCCTTTTTTATTTGCTCTCTGCTTGGCAGTGCACAATCACAGTTCACTTCCAGAGGCAAAATGTGAAAATTTAATGTAGACTGCCTTATGAAGTGCAAACAAGCCTGGCGGCGGTGCATGGATTGCAGCACCAAGGATAGTTCTTAACGAATAAATTTCACCAATCCAATAACTATCCCTGTGGCACAAAGTGTATGTGAGGTGAAGTGAGAGAAATGACAGGTGAAGCAGGGTTTGAATCCAGTTCATTATTAATGTTACACAGGGGGTCTAAATACATATTTACACACATTTTTAGACCACTGTGTTGTTGTGTAAAACTGAAGTACTCTCAGCATTGCTAACAGCATGTGAGCTGTTGTCTGTTCACTTCACATTATTTCTCATCAATTAATAGTCTAATAATGTGTTCCACAAAGTACATTTCTGATGTTGCAAGGAGATTTGAGAAGGATGAAAGTGTCAGTTAAATGCACTTCTTGCTTAGGTCATTGCTAGATATACCCACTTACTGAATTTGTTTTACTGTCAGCTTTTTTTCTTTCTCATACGTTTTCTAATGTCTTTTGCATTTACACTCCACTTGAAAGCACACAAACATGTTTCAGTTCCTAAGGAAAAAAGTGAAAATTTTAATTTATGTTGTCTGCTGTAGCATAAACACACTTGGCAATCATACACTTTTGTCAGAACTCTGGACAGTTTTGAGGGAAGAAATTCCTCCTGCCACATATCTATCCGTTTGGCACAAGGTATAAGTTCAATGAGTTTAGATAAGGAATAGATGCGATTAAGGTATAACTAAAATGTTCTGTTTAGCATATATCATAAATGCTTCACATATAATCCTAAGATAATGTATGTAAAATTTGTCAAACATGACAATGAGGCTATTTAATTTAAAATGCACTTTGTAACATACCCCAACCTGCATTACAAGGCTTATGCAACTCTAGCCATCCATCTGAAATATATTTACAAACATAAATACTAGCTTTTACATAGGAATGCATCACCAGGATTACTTAAAGTCACACCCATACAGGCCTTTCTGAAGTATATCTCCATTAATTCTGAAATTAGTATATATCTAATTATCATGCTTAAAATAAAGTTCTCCTGTGGAAATGAGAATTAATAGGTTAAGTTTCAATTTTTGCATTCTTTATGTCATGAGTTCAGTTCCCAACTGGTACAACACAATTTTAATAGTGTGTTAGCCACAGCATCAAAATATGTCATATTCATCTTATTTATCCTGCCAAACAGCAAGGATTACAAGCCAGGCCATTTAAGTATTCCATTGTTATACATCAGAACATGTGTGAATAGGTTGAGCATCTGACATGGCAAATCACACTCCCACACTTTTATTGCTGTTGATGTAAGTACTGTCAATGTGTCTGCCAAGGAATCCATATGCTTGCAACTGCACAAATGCAGTTGGAAAGGCTGTGTACCCTTGTGCCAAAGCTGTTACACGTGAGATCTGAATTGGACACCAATTCAGACTAATTTTGTTAGTTTGACATCTGCAGACATGGCTGATGTTGGAGAGGATGGTGGCAAATTTAGTGCACAAAGGTGGGGTGTTGAGTAGTCCAGGTTTTTTGTGGTAGCTCTCATGAAGCACTAAAGCCATAGGCTGCTGTAGGAGGATTATATCAGGTCTCAGTATAAGGCTAATGCTTGGAATAGCCTTGCCAAGGCTGTCTTCAGTGCTAGTGGCACTCCACACACTGGAGACAATGTCATCACTGCTATTATAACCTGAAAGCAGGACTTCCTAAACTGATGGGAAGATGTATTTAAGACTGTAAACACCCCATTAGTTGTATAAGTATACTGAGCCATCAACAGTCAATGATATAGCATTCATTAGACAGCCAAGGCAATTATTCATTGTGGATTCTTACATACAATTTTCTTTTTCTCTACTGTACCTCTGCAGAGGAAATAGCAGTAAAGTATGAGGACCACCAGAAGAAACTAACTTGCTTCAGAGAGGCACAGGATGAGTAGGCCTCAGGTCCAAATGCAAGCCAGATAAGTATTTTCAGTCCCTCCCTTCCAAAGCATCTTGAGCTGGCATACTCAACTTTGATATCAAGCATGCATGCCTTCTCCAATAGCGCTTGCTGCTTGTATTTGGCAATGAGAACACCAGCTTATATGTGTGTGGGTACAGTACCCAGAAGCAACAATTAGTTTTTATTACAGAACATTATTTCTAAAATATTAACAGCAATAATGAATGTCATGAACAATTCAATTATGGTAAGTGCTATTATTACATGTGAATAGATATATCCTATATGGCATAGTGAAATAAAGGCTGTTATTTCTTATACTGTAGCCATGACATTTGTTTATTTTATGACACATTAATACCTTCCCATCATTTCTGCGTGTGGCAATGGCATACAGTCATTTCTCGTATTTGTTTATGTATTGAAAAAAATAATAATGTGGCATGCCATGGATTTAATTCTCAACATTTTTGTCTCCTCCTTACCCTATTTCTCTTTACTATTTCTTAAAATTCTTTCTTTATACCTTGATGCTGAAACCAAAATGACCAACAGCAGAGAGAGGTAGACTGACCCCTGAAGCTCTGCCCACTATGCCTTCACAGGTGGCAGTGCAAACACTCAGCACTTTGGGGTTACAACCTGTCAGCATTGCTTCCACAGCCTCTGCCCTATCTGCTCCACCTGAATCAGGTTGCTGTGCCCTGTATGTTGGTAGAGTGGCACCCTCTAGGATCAGTATGAGTGGAGATGGGGATTTTGTCAACCGGCAGTAGCTGACAGGGCTGGTGGATGATATAATGGAGAGGGGCATTGGTGACTGAATTGGCAGGCTTTAAAAGGTCTTGTATCACTTTGCTAAATCAATGCCATGTTGGCACTGACACAGGCAACTGACACCAGAAGACAGTTCTGAAGGTGAAGATGAGATTCTCACTGCTCTCAAGCTAGACATGGGTGAGCTACTGATTCCCTCTACCTGTCCCTATCATCGTGTCCCCTACCCATTTGTCTTCATCACCATCCCTGTCTGTCTTGTATGTCTATATGTCTGCTGCTGCTCCCTAACCGATCATAACAACCTCACCCTGACATTCCTAAGCCCCTTCCCCAAAATTCCTCCCTCTTTAGAAAAATACAGAAAAATTGGCACCTGTCCCATAAAAAAATTACACCTCATACATAGGTCTCCACTTCATCTATGTGTCTTCTTGACATGCTTGATTTGGTCCAGGTGGCTATACAACATTATTCTATTGTTGTCACCCATCACTGATGTAGTGACTCCCCAAAAGCATTACATTTTTGGTACAATTCTACATTTATGGTCCAAAGAGGTGGATAGCTATGGTGCTCTCCCACCTTCCTCCTGCAAATATCTGCATTCTTTCCCCTGTATTCTACCCTCTGCTTTCATTTTCACCACTCTTCTATCAACCTCTTTTCAGATGTTTAATCTAGTCAAAAATCAAATTGCACCCAATGCACATGGCCAGAAATGGCTCATGGAAAAGTCTTTAATTTTGCCCTCAGCATTTATGTGGAGGTTGGCATAGCACACCACTGATGACTGTGAGTACTGTATATCTCCCTATGGCAAACGCTAAATATTTTTATTGCAGCCACTGTAATCCAGTTACTTTTGCACAAATGTGCTTAAATTTGCTGAAGAATACAGAGTAAAAGCAGACTAAAGGCAGCAGTTTGAATAATTACAGTAACATTTCTTAGGTTGTTGGATGTAACAAATTGGAAATTCCAATATGGTGTGTTGAGTTAATTCCCCCTTCTTGTAGACTGATGTTTTTGCATATTGTCATGGGTTGACTACAGCTATAGGTTAAATAATTATTTCATGACATTTCATATTCCTATAATATAGTTAACTGCAGACGTGTAATTCTTTCCATTTACAACATTTCAAAAACATACCATTTGAGCAGCACAGTAAAACATCATTTGCAAAAACATTGCTGCCCCAACAGAGAGACCTACTAAGGTACCCTTATTCTGCTCATTCCTTAATGTTGGTTGTACTCTCCTACCCATTCTTGCTCCCTGTAGTGAGAACTTCATTATATAGAGCACGACAGCTTAACAATGACATAATAAGTATAAGTAGCACTCTACACAGATGGTCCTACACGTCCCACAAAAATACTGTTGCTATTCCTCTCTCCATCATTCGCTTCCTGTCTCTCTCTCTCTCTCTTACTGATCGCCCCTTCTGCTTTACTTAGTTTTTCACTGTCCTTCAATTAAGTTATTTAAAGTGCTTGAAGCAGGATTCCCTTTGTGGCATGATAAGAAAATGCCCAGATCTATAAACACATTTTGCATACTTTCAAGAATTATAATCCAGGGATTAGCTAAGTGTTACTGACTGTTTTAGTACACTGTTTTATGTGCAGCTGTTGCTTACATATTGTTATGAGCCAACCATATTTGGCCTCTGTCATAAGCTACTTGGTCCCTGCCACCCCTCCCCCTATCTATGAATATTTTCCCTTCTGTGTCATTAGTCTTCCTCCTCTACATTTGCACAATGTCTGGCACTGAGCAACAACTGCAAATAAGGCTAGATGGAAGTATGTAGTTTATGGTAAAATCTTGTCAGTTTTTGCCTTCAGTTGCATTACTGTGGTACCCTTGGCACTGCTGTTCTTAGCTTTGTCTATTCAGGTTAATCTACTTTTCAACAAGTTGAATAGTTGAAGTTACAACCTACAGTTGTGATGAGAGTAATGAAGAGTAATATATACATTCTCCTTTTCAGTGATCTGTTGTAACATGGAAACTTTATGAAATAAGAGTTCCTATGTGATATGTTTAGATAATACTCAGGTATGTAGATTTTTTTCTTGCGATACTCTCAAGTTTTGAATCCAGATGTATGCCAAATTATTTTTGAATGTTTTGTATGCCTCCTACCTATGGGTGTAAATGTTGACTGGCTACATTTTCTGTGCAGAAAAGAAACATGAACAAATATGTTAGTATGTCTGTATTGTGCATTCCTGTCACAAACTGTCCACCTCTTCCCATCACATCTATGTCACCCAGTAAACTTCTTGGATTCACAACTGTTTCCATAATCCATCTTTACACCAGCAATAAAATGCTTGGTCCCTCATGTGTTTTATAAAACACCTTTAGCATACTTATAAGGATTGACTAACTGCAACTGCCATGACAAACATGTAAATCATGATAGAAGAAACATGAGCATAACATGTATTTGTTCTGCATTCCATCAGATTCACAGATGTTTGCGCATAATGGTTCTTTTACAAAAGTTGGCACAGAGCACCATAGATTTCTGCTAATAGCCATTCTAAGTTTAACACTTCATGGTATGAATATGCATAGTTTGCCATCAGCAGCACAACTAAGCTTGGCAGTACTGCACTTCAGGCAGTGAATAAATAAATTTACAACAAATAATTCTTTGTCTAGGTTGCATAACATCTATATTGCATTTTGACAGGTTATCTGGATGTCAGAGTGAAGTTGACTCAATTAAGTCAGTGTGTTAATGTATGTCTGTATTCCAAAGGTTAGACTTTCAACTGTTTTGCAATGTTGTGTAACTTATTCACACATGATCTATCAGTATTATTCTGCAGTGCACTGTCCTAAATAGGACAGTGCATTGCATTGTCAATGCACTTTGTGCAAGCATGACACAAGACTAATGTTCAGTTATCCTGGAATTAACTAGAGGGAATGCTTGAATGATAATCCACTAGTTTACAACTGGTTGTCACTGGCATCCCATCCTGTGAAACAAGTACAGGTCTTTCACAGTACCGCAATGCTCATGAAGGACAGTATATAAACCTTAGCAGAGAAGTATGTCATTACATGGGACAATCACAGTGCTGTTAGGTTGTCCTATCCACACAATGCATTTGTCCCAAAATATGTGATACAAATACCAACTGTTTGAAACAGTGAATTTTTACTAATTAGAATATGTGTTTCACATCATTAAATTCAGACTTCTTCTGGGGTACTTTCAACTAACAATGTGCTCTCTACATTATCTAACTAGATAGGTAGTAGGTTCAATGCTCAATATGGAAAAATTGTGTGTGTGTGTGTGTGTGTGTGTGTGTGTGTGTGTGTGTGTGTGTGTGTGTGTGCCTGTGTGTGTGTCTGTGTTCAGGAGGCTGTAGTGACATAATGACCTTTAAGTAATACTTAATTGTCAAATGTGCTGTGTCCACTTTCACTTAGGAGACTGCATTTAACTGCACACAACTCCATCTGCACATTAATTTTGAGAGTGCAGTGAGACATAATACAGCTGTATTTGTACATAATAAAGCTGCTTGAACAGAGCCCTCAGATGTTCATCTGTTTTGTCCTTACCAGACAAGCAACATGGTGTCAGAACTGGAATTCCAGAGACTGCTTTTCATAGCTACGAGGTGCAGAATTAACCGTGAAGGTAAATTAAGTGAACCGAGTACACAAAAAAAGAGCCAGAAATGAAATAAAGGTAATGAAAACTTGCACAAATTATTTATTTATTAAAAAGATAAAATGGAGCATTACAAGGGCACAAAATGCATTATTAAGCAAGCGAAAGGCACAAAAAGTGTATTAATTAAATTAAATGTTTGAAATTAAGATATTTGATAAAACAATTATCAGAAAAGCACATAAGGGGTTTGGAATTACCTTAGAATTGCAAAACAAGCATCTTTAAAGTAAAACGAGTATGTTTAGAGTAGCGAGCACAAGAAAAGTATAATGGGGACGAAGAAAGATTAAACGAGCAAAATGAATATAATAAAGGGCAAAAGGGCACATTAAGCATAAATAAAGCAAGGTGACTGCATGTTTTGGGGCAAGAAGCTGTGTTTTAGCATAAACTACTATTTTGCATTGATTGAAGCTATTCAGGGCATAACTAGAGCTATTCAAAGTATCTCAAAGTATGTAAAGTGCTTATAGTGTATGCTTATTACTGTGCATTAGTTATGAAGAGTTTATTTGTGTGCAAAGAGCAACTATTTCGTAAAGTACAGTCAAAATACAGCCATTTCAAAAAGTTTCCTTTGCTGGGTGTGTCTATTCTCAAAGTGCCACCAATAAAGAGTGTTTCTTGCACTGTACAGAGTTATTTAGCAAAGTACAACTCTGTTGGGAAAGTTTCAGTGTGTTGCGTACTGTTTATTCACAAAGTACAGTTACTTTGAAATGTTTTTTACTCTGAGTTTCTTCTGCCCAGTTTGTTTGCACAGAGCAGTTATTTTGAAATATTTTGTAAATTGATGAGGTAATTCTTTACAGTACAGTGATTTCAAGAGTATTCTTGTGCCTCGAAGACTTATTTCTCAAAGTTCAGTTATTCAGAGGCTTATTGTGCTATTGGGCATAGTTACAAATACTGGCATACATTTCTGGCATATATATATATATATATATATATATATATATATATATATATTTATTTATTTATTTGCAGTTGGTTTACCAGGATAGTCCATTGGGCCAAAAAGAACCCATTTTCAATGGAGTCCTGGGAGAAAAGCTCCAAAAACAGGCAAACTAGGTACATACAGAAGACTTCAACTAATAATTATACAAAAACTAATACAAATTTATACAAAAAATAAACTTCAAAAACAGACAAATTAGGTAATTACAAGGATTGCTAATAATAATTATACAAAACTAAGGATAATACATTTGAGTTCAAATTTCAGAAAGCATTCACACTATAGTTAGTGAAAGATAATGTGAAGTGAATATGCTGATATGCATATATGTATGTATATATATATATATATGCACATATATATATATATATATATATATATATATATATATATATATATATATATATGTGTGTGTGTGTGTGTGTTCGTGCATACTTGCAAACGCCTTCACTGGTATGTGTTAATATGGCAGAGGCATTTTGCAGACCAGGTCCACTTGTATTTGATCAGACTAAAGCAGAGAATTAGAGAATATTTGAGCAACAGTATGATATTTTATACAAGCAGCTTATTCTGACAAAAATGCATGCACCAGGGCATTCATTTTGCTAAACCTAGCTGGGTCAGAGGCCATTGAAAGTGTGTATTCATTTGTGTATACACTAGCAGTATATGAAGGAAAAGGGGAAAACTGTTATGTTGTTGTACAGACTGACTCAAGGGAAGCCCCCAAGTGTTTGAAATGCAAATTCAGGGAAATGTTCAACCCCCAGACAATGGTTACATTAGAGAGGCTTTTGTTTTACACAAGAGATCAAAAGCCAAGAGAAACTTTCGCCACTTATATTACTGACCTGAGAAACAAAGCTATAACATGTAGGTTTGGTGAATTAAAAGATGAGTTAATAAAGGACAGGCATGTGTGTGGTATTAATAGTGCCTCATGACAGTGATTTAACACTGAGCAAAGCTATTGAGATTTGTCAAATCCATGAGGTTACAGAAAGGCACACAAGTATACTTGCAAGTGATAAGAGCATGGTTTCAGCAGGCTGCAGGGCAAATGTAGACAGCATGCAACATGTAGCTAGCAGGATAAGGCCTAAGCACATGGCAGCTGTAACCCCTGAAAGTGTGGCATTTAAAACCTGTAGTTTTCCAGCAAGTTCTAAGACTAGTTCAGTGAAAAGGACTTGTGCAGTACAAGGGTGAGTCAAAACCCAAATCAAGCTTTATTGTTAACTGTTGCGATTGTGGTGTCAATCATGAGTCTAAAAGAGAAAAGTACTTAGCATTTGGTCAGCAATGCCACAAGTGTAAAAAATGAAACCATTTTCAAAAGGTTTGCAAATCAAGTAAACCTCACACAGTTATAAAAAGTGTCACTTAAAAAATCAAGTTGATCATATAGAGAGCTACAACCCTACTTTTTATGTAGATGGCAAAGAATGAAGTGTTTTGTACTGTCCAGATCAATGATAAGTCAACCTTACTCAAAGTATAATGTTATGTCAGCAGACACATTTGCCAAGGTGAGAGCTGGTGAGCAACTTAATGTGACCAGTTGTGTGAAACTTGTTGCTTATGGAGGTGAAGAAATTCAAAGCGAATGCTCAGTAGTGCTTTCATGTTATTTGGCTAGGAACTGCTACAGCTTACTATTCTATGTAGGTCTGAAGACCTGTGCAGTCATTACTGGGTCTCAGAGAAATTTTGCGAATGAATCTGCTTTCCTTTACCAAAGAAGTTCATCATATAAGAACATGTCTCTGTTCCAATTTTACTGAAGCTATTTTCTCAGAGTATGCTGATGTTTAGGATGGCAAGTTAGGCAAACTTGCAGTTGTGTATTCTATGAAGATGGACCCAGAGATCAGTCCAGTGGTCAGACTGGCAAGAAATGTTTTGATAGCTATGCAGAATAAAGTCAAAGCTCGGTTGGGTAAAATGGTTCAGCAAGGTGTATGTCCAGTTACAGAACCTACTGAATTTGGTGTCGTCCATGGCATCAGCCCACAAAAAAGGCTCAGATGAAATCAGAATATGCATTGACCCAAGAGATTTGAACAAAGAATTAAAGAGACCACATCATCCTATATGTACAGTTGAGGAAGTTGCATGCCTAATACCGAATGCCACTGTTTTTTCTGTCTTGGATGCAAAAATTTCACTTTGGCAAGTGATACTTGATTACAAATCTTCACTACTGACTACTTTCAGTACCACATTTGGAAGATATAGATTCTTCAGGATGACATTTGGAATAAATTCTGCAAGTGAAGTATTTCAGTGTGCAATGGAGCAAATTGTTTTCAGGTTATTCTTGTGCCATAATAGTAGATGATTTACTGGTTAGAGGCAATGGTGAAGCAGAGCATGACAGAAACCTTAGGAACGTTCTAGACAGAGCATGTGAAGTGAACTTCAAACTCAATCCTCTGAAGTGTAAATTCAGACTACCATAAGTAACATATGTAGGTCATTTATTTACTAGCACTGACTTGCGACTAGACCTGTCCAAGCAAGCAGCCATTATAGAAATGCCAGCATCAGATAATGTTCAAGCTTTACAAAGTTTTCTTGGTATGGTCAACTATTTAGGCAAATTTATACCAGACTTCAGTCAGTTGACAGCACCTTTGAGAGAGCTAATATGCAAAAATGTTACATGGTCTTGGATGGAACAGCAACAGAGAGCATTTGAAGACCTTAAGCAGAAAACTGCCACCCCACCTACATTAAGATACTATGATGTCAATAAACCAGTAACTCTTTCCTGTGATGCTTCAAATTTTGGTCTTGGTGCAGTTATTTTTCAAGAATGCAGACAAGTAGCCTGTGCATCTAGAACACTGAAATGCAATGTGCTCAAACTGAGAAAGAACATTTGGCAATAGTACTGGCATGTTCAAAGTTTCATGATTATATTCATGGTTGAGCTATTCAGGCTGGAACTGATCACCAACCTCTAGTCACTATTTTAAAGAAGCCTATGTATTCAGCTCCAGTGAGATTACAATGAGGTTCCTATTAGAACTTCAAACGCTTGAAATGCCGAAAGTCATATGGTCGACACCATATGATCGACATTTCAAAAATGTCCCTTTTCTGCACTGAAGTATGATCTTGGAGTTGGTATATTTAAGTAGAGGGGGTGTGGGGGGCACATCCCCCCAAGTGGGGGGTGCAGGGGGGCTTTGCCCCCTGCCTGCACCATTAAGGAAATGTTTTTTTTGTTTGTTTTATTATATATTTGAACTTTAAAACTTTGATAATATGTTGTCGAACATATGGGATTCGAAGTTTTGAAAGTTTGAATATATAATATAGACCCTACAAAGAATGATGTTCAGATTGCAAAAGTACAACTTCAAAATGGTCTATACAAAAGGCAAACTTTTTTATCTGGCTGATACCTCATCCGGATCACCCAGAAATACAACGGAACAACTTAATGCAGACAGTTTTGACTTTGGTGTCATGGAAGTGCATAATATTTCTACCATGAGACTTGATGAGCTGAGAGGTCATACAAAGACTGATCCAGTTTTGCAAAAGTTCAACCACTACATTAGTGTTCAATGGTTGTCAAAGCAATCTAGTGTACCACCTGAGGTGCAAACTTATTTTCCTTACAGAGATGAAATGTTGATGGAGGTTGGCCACAGTGGTGCAGCGGTTAGTTTTGTTGCCTCACAGCAAGAGGTTCTCTGGTTTGATCCTCGGCTGGGGTGCCTTCTGTGCAGAGTCTGCATGTCCTCCCTGTGGTCGTGTGGGTTTCCTCCTGGTGCCCCAGTTTCTACCCACATCCCAAAGACATGATGTAGGTGGATTGGACACTCTAAATTGGCCCTGGGCGTGAGTGCGTGTGTGTGTGTGCCTTCCATGGAAGGTTGGGCACTGGGCTGGCAACTTGACACTGTAAAACTCTACTGCCAATCATGAGCAGAAAGGGAATCCGCTGTGGCGACCCCTAACAGGGAAAAGCCAGAAGAAGATGAAATGTTGATGAAAGATGGCATTATTTTCAAAGGTTCTAAAATTGTTGTTTCTGCTTCCTTCAAAGTGAATATATCCAGATTCTGCATCATGGTCACCCAGGTTCTGAATCTATAAAAAGAAGGGTGAGAGTACTAGTATTTTTGCCTCCTCTAGCAAAAGATATTAATAAAGTACTTTCTTCTTGTTCACCATACAATAGTACTAAACCACATTTACAAAAAGAATCACTTCAGCTAAGATAAGTTCCTGAACTACCTTGGTCAACAGTAGTAAATTATATATTTGAATGGAATAATCAGTAATACTTAGTGTTGGCAGACTCTTATTCGAATTGGTTGGATATCGATTTACCACCTAACCTAACAGCCACTGCTGCTATCACAAAGTTGAAACATCATTTCTCAGTCCATGGTAGTCCACACAAGGTTATTTCTGACAATAGCACTCAACTTACAAGTCAGTTGTTTCAGAAACTGGCAAAAGAATGGGACTTTGTTACTAGTAGCCCAGAATACCCACAGTCAAATGGACTAGCTGAATGTGCAGTACAAAGTGTAAAGTAATTACTTGAGAAGTTAAAGCATGATAATACCGATGTCTTTTTGAATTTACTCAGTCTCAGAAACATACCTGTGACAATATACTTGGCTCGCCTACTCACAGACTTCCATCTAGGCAAACCAGAACAACATTGCCTATCAGTTCCAGTTTGTTGAGACCTAAAGCAAAGAACAATAGAACAATCAGAGCCCAACTATTCAGAAAGCATTCTTTTCAGAAGTCCAACTATGATAAATCGAGCAGATTTCTTTGTCCATTGAAAGAAGGAGAGACAGTGAGGATACAGACAGTGAAAGGTTTCAACTGGATTGGTCAAGTAACAGGTATATGTGCCGAGCTGATATCCTACTTCAAAGAATCTGAGGGTGTGCAGTACAGGAAAAATTTCCGAAATCTTCTTCTTGTATCAGAATCAACATCACAGCATTGTTCCTGTGATATAGACTCTAGATCTCAGAGCAATCCAGACAATGTTCTTGTTGCAGAACGTGTCTTAACTTCTACTTCCATTCCTGATGATGTTCCTGATGTCTTCAAAGTTGAACATTCAGCAGGGACATTCCCAGTTACTAGACCTAGTAATAATTTCTATGTCACACGATTTGGTCGTATTTCCAAATCTAGTGTGAAATACACAGCAACCCAGACATAATTGGCTATATATATTTAGTTCTGTATAATTGCATGTCAAATAATTATTCTGTGTCAATTGCATATCAATCAATGTCATCAATAATGCAGGACTCATTTCTCAAAGAAGGAGGGTATAGAATAGTGTCTGTGTGTGTGTGTGTGTGTGTGTGTGTGTGTGTGTGTGTGTGTGTGTGTGTGTGTGTGTGTGTGTGTGTGTGTGTGTGTGTGTGTGTGTGTGTGTGTGTGTGTGTGTGTGTGCGTGTGTGTGTGTGTTGTACCTTTAAGATGCAAATAAATATCAAGCACATGCTAGCTTCAGTGTCATTTTGAGAGTGCAGCCAGAGAGTGAGCATGTATGAGTGTGATAGCTAGTTTGTTTATGTTTATCTAAGTTAAAGTTATTATGCCTCAGTCCTGATGTGTTTGTACATAATAAAGCTGCTTGAACAGAACCCACAGATGTTCATCTGTTTTGTACTGACCAGATGAGCGACAGGTAGGAGGTTCAATTTTCACTACAGGAAACTTGTATGTGTGCCTTGGGGGGGTGTAGCGATAGTTAAGTAGCATTTCACTCTCAGATGTGCTTTGCCCACTTCCCTGAAGAGAACACATTTAACTTTGCACACATCTCCCTCTGCACTTTATCTCACTTTTAACACATACATCCTCTCCGCAACACACTGATGAGTTCACCCTGTCAAATGTGCACTCTCATGCCTTAAGAATCAGACTTCTCTTGTGGCATTTGTAGCTAACATTGTGCTGTCTAGATTGTGAAACTAGATAAGTAGGAGGTTTGTTTCTTACTATATGAAATGGGTGTTCTTCTGGGGGGAGGGTATAATGACAGGTAAATAACACTTCATTGGCAAATATGCTGTGTCCACTTCTACTGAGGAGAATACATTTAACTTTGCCCACAGCTCCCTCAGTGCTTCACCCCAATTTAACACAAGCATCCTCTCTGCAACACATTGATGAGGTCATCCTGTCAAGAGTGCACTCTCTCACCTTAAGTGTCAGACTTCTGCTGTGGAACTTGTGGCTAATACTGTACTCCCTAGATTATGTAGTAGGAGGTTCAATTGTCACTATGGAGACATTCTGTGTGTGGCTACAATATCAGGTATATATAGCTTCCTGAATAAACATTCTGTAGAAACGTCCATTCAGGAGAAACATTTAACAGCACAAGAATTCCACCATCTCCTTCTCCCAGTTCTACCACAAACATCTGCTCTTCAACAAAGTGATAAGATAATCCTGTCAAAAATGCATTCACTTCCATAAATGTCAGACCTCCTGTAGTTATTGCAGCTAATACTTAGTTCTCTAGATTGTGTAACTGGTAGGTAGGGGGTTCGAATCTGATAGTGGTGAATTTGGATGTACTTGTGTGGTTCCCGTGTCATGGAAGTAAACGTTTAACAGCAAGTGTTGTATCCACTTCCACTCATAAAAAAAAAAACTTTGGACAGAACTCCCTTTGCAGTTTATCCCACTTTTAACACAAAGTTCTTATCTGCAACTTAGCAATGAGGTCATCCTGAGAAAAGTGCACTCTCTCCCCTCATTTGTCAAACTTGTTCCATGGCACATACAGCTAATACTGTGCTCTCTAGACTGTATAACTAGATAAGCAGAAGTGCCAAATATCAGGCTGTGGAGTTTGTGCGTCCGGCATCAATGTCAGTTACATGTAGCATTCTGAACAGGTACTGCTGTATCAATTTCCACTCAGCAATAGATTTTAACATGAGACAGGATGCCCCATTCCCTTATCCAACTTTTTTCTTAAACATCTTCTCTCCATCCCACTGCTGAGGTCAGCATGTCAAAACTGCACACTGTGCCCTTACAACCCAGTTTTCCTGTGGCACTTTTGGCTAATTCTGTGTAGTATTAATTGTGTAAATAAATAGGTAGGGGGGTTTGAATTCCTCACTGGGTGAGTAATATCAGGGTGCGTACTGTCATGTACATTTGTGTCCATCTCAGCATCCTTTATGTAAAATTCTATTTAGGTAACATATTTTGCCAGGAACCCTATAGATCAGTATTACCTCAAGGCAATAAACATTTTTGGAAACAATGCTTACATTATGCTATCAAAAAAGAATCACATCTAAGTGGATGTATGAGTTACCCTGAGGTGCTGGCTGTTGATACTGTGCTCTAGACTGCATAAGTAGAGAAGAAGAAGGATATTTGAATCCAGCAGTTATGGACTCCAGTCCTAGGGGGTTTGCCTGTCATGATCTGTAGAGAAGTTTTATAATGTATGTAGTATGTGTATAGCTACTGTGAACTTCAATCACATTCATACATTTTTAAAAGAACATCAACACATGAAAGAATGGTGATGTTATCCATTCATATATGTATGGTCACAATTGTAAAAGAACATGTCATGTGGTGTGTTTGAGCCAGGCAGTATTCTGTACCTTGTGATTTTAAGTAGTCTGTTCAAATCCAGCTATTGCTCCTTAGACTCACTTGTGCCACTATTTTTGTGAATGTGCAAGTTGGTAACACTGTTGTCACCAGCTATCTGCTCTGTACATGTATGAATGAGGATTCCTGTTACAATGATTTCTCCTTCTTTTTTCATGCAAAAATGCTTTCTTTGATAATGATGATGCCATATGATGATGTTTGTCTTTCCCATATGAAATATTAGGGCTTTTCCTGTGGACATGAGGCTATGTTCTGTATGCTTGTTCCTTAGTAAGATATGTGTTTGAATCTATGATTATCCACAAGTGGTACCTGATTGCCATTCACCTGTCACTCTGATGACTATATTACACTCTTGTGAGTCTGGGTATATCTAGCAGCAGGCAATGTGTTGTGTGAGAAACACACATATAGGAACACTGTTTTAAAGTCATGACAGGCACACATCCACCTTGCAGCAATGAAATGATGTCACAGCTTGAAACACCAAAATGTCTCACACTTGTAAGCAGTGGTACCGTGGCACATTAATATTTTCCAATATCATGTAGTTTCTGTTGCCACATAGTCAGGTGTTCAAAACTCACATTGGCTAACTATAAGCATTGCCTGTCTTACTGCTATTACGGATGAATGACATCCACAAGTGTTATGATGTTTACAGTGGGAAAAACCTCCCCCAGCCCTTTTTATCACATACAAACGTCAACACAATGATATGATGCAATGACTTCACATAGGTGGAATCTCACAGTTTTGTTAAGATTTCCACTGTGGTGCATGTGATTCATACACATTTAAAGTCAGTGGGCTTACATAGCTTGCTGTTCAATTTCCAAGCAATGGTAACATTCTATGAATGCACTTATATTCCACAAACCACACTGCATGACGTTATTATTCTTAGTTGTTATTAATTTATTATTAATGCAAATGATGTATGTGTTTGTGTTGTTTACATGCTGTTAATGCAGTGTTCACGTCTTGTGAGCATGCCCAGTATAATCCTGTATTACATGCTCTCCATTTACAAAAGGTGACCTTGAAGTACTGCAATGTCATCAGATGTGTGTTGTCATTTGTCACCTGTGTATTTTGTTTGCTATTATGTTACTGTTTATGCTGCACATGTATATAAAAACATGCTTGTCTAAGAAGTGTCAATTTAATACACCCCCCATCTATGGTTGCCCAGTGACATGTCCCTTTCAGTTGTGCTTGACAGAGTTGTTGTACAGTTCATGCCTTGTTTGTACAGGATGGAGTGGAGGATATGGCAATACAGTCAGTTATCGCACATACATTCCCTGTATATACATGTCATATTCAGTAACTGCACAGTATGCAAATGGCCCCTAATGTATTCACTGTTCTTGTTAGCTAATATCTCAGCTCGCCATGTTATCAACATTAATATCACTTTTACTCACCTTTTCTACAATGTTGCATTGTGTCCCTCTCACATGCATTGTTAACATGTCTGTTTTTAGGGTCTATATCATATGTGCGAATCGCACAAATTGTGAACACTCATAATATCGAACTTACTGGACCTCGAACTTCCTATTTTGGGGGGCTGTGCCCCCCACCCCCACTAAATATATATTCCAACTCCGAGATCACACTATAGTGAGGAAAGGGCAAATATCCTATTCTTCACTGCACCGCGATCTCAGAAAAAGCACTTCGAGGTCTGGTACGCTCGATATTATGAGCGTTTGCAATTTGTGCGATTCGCTCATATGATATAGACTCTGTTTTTAAGTTATGTACACTGACAAAAAGTTGCAAACAGGAGTATTTATTATTACCATCATTATGGACGTCTTCCTTTTAGAAAATGTTTCTTTCTGGCATTATCACATTTGAATGCATTAATGGAATACCGTTTTTCCATTTACCCTCTCCTCATAGTTATCCCTGCACTGTTTACATTATATTCAGTGCAAAATATCCCAGTTATACATCCTGTGCATCTACATGCTTAAAAACCACGTGCCTTTACTTCATATAAGCTGTTTGCAAAAGGACTACATGGCAAGTATTTCTGTTTATATTGTGTGCTCAGTCCTCCAACATCATTTCATGGTCACCAACACTGTTACTGGCTACAAACGGGTACTTGGAATTGTGTTAGCATGATGAGTAGCAAACATATTTAATGAGAGCTACGGCTCATCTCGGTAATGAATTGTAATTGTGTAGGCTTAGTATGAATCACAGGGTCGATCTATACAGTTAGACATGTAAGAAATAACCCAATCAAGAAACATAATGGAAATGCCACAGTAAGAGTGCAAACATTTTAATAAGATGCCATGGTCCACTGTGTGGAATGCCTTAGAGAGATCCAGGAAGACCAACACAGTATAGTGCTATTGGTCTCTTGTCATTAGGAGATTAACTACTCTTATAGCTTGGATTTTCATTGAACCATGATACTACCATCTGGCATGTTGTAGAGCATTCTACGATGGTGACTGGGGGGATCAACAATCTTTCCACAGCCCAACATAATATCAAGACTGTTTCTGAGGGATCCACTAATACATTTGTAGCAGAAAAAAACATCATCCCCTTGTACTCCGTTACAGATATCTCTTATCAGAAATGTAGATGCTAAAATGATGATCCAAATTTTCATACTGTCTTGGATGTCTGATATAACTTAATGTTGCTTCTGCTCACAGCTGTAGATGCAGAGAAATAATAAGGGATTACCACCCAGATGATTACACTGAGTTTCAGCTGGCCTCCTAGAATCAAGGAAATTTTCTTTCACGCCTGTGGTCCAGCTGAATTGGAATGCTGGCTAATACTTCAGCTGATGTTTTTCCATTGGTTGCGCTCTCTGAATGATACATTTTCTAATAACTGGGTCAGACCTTTAGCTTAAGTGCAGATCATCACTGTTAGTGCCATTAACTACTACCGTAATACTCTATAAACACTTCATTTGCCCTGTATAATCCTGGCCACTACCAAGTAAACTGTTCAGTACTGCAGCAAGTAGAAGATCCTGACTGGAATGGAACCATAAGTCCACTAATGTTTACATGACTCTTCAGTAGCCTATACACAACTTTCTAGATAACCTTCCCTGAAAGGGGTGGGGGGGTGGGGTGGTTAGAGAGTGGGTACTAGTTGTTTAAATCTTTCATATCTAAATATGTTTTTGGGGATTGACATAACCAATACCTCTTTCAGGGCTAAAGGAAGCATTCAATCCATCTAAGGAGTATCCAATATCTGAGAAATTACTGGACATAGTATGTTAAATTTAGTCACTGCTAGTTTCACAGGACATGGATCCTGCCTGCAAGTTATTGGCCACAAATCAGAAAATGCAGTAGTGAACTGAGCGGAACTGTGAATATTGAACACTAGCCAAGAACAAGTTAATGGGAATGAAGGACATTCTATGTCACCTTTGGGGGTCAGCTGGAGGAAGAGTGGACCTAATGGAGGCAATTTTGTCAGTGAAAAGTCAAGCAGCAGACTCACATTCAGAGCTTTAGCACTTCTGGGGGCCAGACAGACTGGGATGCACAGTCACTTCACCTGCCAAAAGATAGCAACTAGTCAGTTAGTACCTAAAGAAATTTCCCTAGGCAGAAACTCCATTTTTTTATGGGAAATCTCTGCTTGATGGAGAGCATAACATTAGTATAGACAGTACAGGCACAACCTGAGGCCAAGGAATCCAATGTCTGCAAAATAGATTTATTGTAATCTTCCACTAAAGCATCTGCTGAATCAGAATTAATCTCTGCTGGGAACTGAAGCAGCCCATTAGGAAAAAGGTCAATACTAGCATTTTTATTGTTTTCTTTTTTTTTCTAAATACCTTTATTGAATTATCACTTGTGACATATGCAACCTTATATTTACATAAAATGAATCAAACCAGTAACAAGTTCACATTTACAAATGTTATACATCACATATATTGTTATATGACATATATGATAAGGGTTTGGAGGGTGGCCTAATGGTTGAGGTGTTTGCCTTATAAACACAAGGTACAGAGTTTGAATCTCACAGGGGATAATTGGCTAGGCTTAAAATGGCTTGCAAGGGCAGTTAGCCTAGTACTAACCTATGAACCTATATAATCAAAACAACATTACATAAATTGTTAATTTCCTGCCTTCTCTTAAACTATTCCTCCTCCAAAACATTTGTTTGCATGTATTGTTTCCACAATTTACATTTTTTATATATAATTTACTCCTACCCTTTTCAAAAGATCTCACTATCTGTTATTTTATCTTTATTGCAATATTCACCACATCAAGTATAGTTAGTTTAGATTTTGATTTCCATCTTCTAGTAATAACTTTTTTTGGGAGTCATTGTAATTAAACTTAACAAGGCCTCTGACATGATTAATATTATGGACTACCTTCAATTAAAGATCAGGGGGATTATGACATGGCAGGACCAGCTCAAAGTGTACCAGTAAAGGATCTGACCATAAGACTGATTCCAACACCAGGTACATGAATGCGAAATCCATTAGAAAAGGCAAGTCCAATATATGCCCAAGGTCTTACATTTTGTAAGTAATAACCTGAGCAAACCCAAAAGCTTTTATAGTACAATTAAATTCACAAGCAAGAGACAGTATACCATTGACCTAGACATTATAGTCATACAATATTACAAGATGCTAGTGATCCAAGACTGAGACTATGAGGAAATCAGTGAATTCTTATAGGAATGCTCTCACACTACCAGCTGGATAGTAAATACAGAGAAACCTACAGTTTGCTCCTGCAGCAAGGACATGCTCAACTGAATTATTGTCTGTAATGTCTATCATTGTAAGCCTAAGTTTGTTGTTACTAGAAATTGCAACCCTCTGTAAGAATTGAAAGGACTATAGACTACTAGTATGAGCTGGAAATAAATGGAAGAAAATGGAATAAGGCTGGAATAAATGTCTTTATTTAATTACCCAGTACTGCGCTGAACAGGTGCCTGTCTCTCCTTTATGTGCCAAATCTTCTTGTACTTTTCAGAATAAAAGTCTGCATACACTGCAGTTGGGTTAAGAATGTTTTATTCTGTAGAGTGGAGGTAGATATCCAAATCAAATCTTACTGTCTCCAATAAAAGTGCTAATAAATTGAAATAGACTGAATTATAATCTCCGTAGCTTCTGCACTCATACTCAAAATTATTCCTTTCCTTCTGAATAATCTAATTAAAATTTTTGAATGCTGGATATTTGACCTAACTTCTGCACTCATTCTCAAGTGTCTGCACCAAATTTCTGTGGATGGCACTGCAATGACTTTCTGCTTATCAGTCTGAACTAACTAACTTCCATGTATGTCTGAAGTATCTCTCTTATACCAAAACCCTGTAACTTTCCTACAAGTTCTACATGCCTCTTTAACCTTGGTTCCCAAGCCTGTTTGCACATAATATACTACACATTCTGTTAGCACATTTTATTCTTATCAGTATTCTTTACTGAAGGTTACTGAAACATTCTTTTCTATTGAATCTGCGTGTAAAACGTAAACTGAAGATTTATAGCTTCTTTAATATGGCTGCATTTCTAGGCCAATGCAAAGAGAATATTATATTTATACTTAAACCACATTTAAGTGAAACCTTATCTTACATCCCCAATCTTACCCCCTCATAGGGTAATGTAAAACTGAGAAAATTGGTGGAATAACTGCAGCTAGATGAGGATTGAAATCCTCAAACAGCCATGTCTAAGTTATAAAAGCTAGGATAACATCACACAACAAATCAGAAATAATGCTTGTCTTGTGGTGCATTGACCTTGCATGAGACTGCATAGCCCTAAGAGGGGTTAAAGAAGAATGGGTCCTTGCTACCTATCCATATGATGGTTCATTGAGACCCTAGGTACTGTAAGGATACAAGACCTCTGACTGTTGCTCTCAGGGATGATGTGCCAACCCCCCCCCCCCCAGCTCCTGACTCTAGCTCTACAGAAATGAAGATACTGAAGGGCTGTCACATAGAAGGGAAAGAAATGAGTTCACCAGGAATAAGGGATGAGGCTTGATAGCAAGGATGGAGGTGGGACACCAAAAATAAACCCTACTGCTACATGCTATTTTGGGGTCGACTCAAACATAGGTCAATGTGACTCATAAGTATGCAAGTGACTACATATTCCAACCAAGCATTTACTATATAAAATTAAGTTAACAGCTGAAGGCCTGAAGTATGAAGCTTTATCAAAAACATACTAATAATTAGTGCTAACACAGCTATGTAATCAGTTACATGATTCTTCAACTGCATTACATAATTCACCAATGCAGTCTACATAACCTAATGCATGATGACCATTATGGTAAAGACTAACTCCAAAATGAACATTTCAGTTTACACATTGATATTACTGGCCTAGATATGGTATGTGACATGCATGAAAATTGTGCAGTTATACCCAGCAATGTGAAACATAACACTGCACCTCATTTGAAAAATAACAGCATGCCCATCCCCAAAACTACTGGTACTTTATCTGTTTGCTCTGTTCCTGCATGATGCATCACTGAATTTAATCTACATTAAGTGTTCACATAGCTTTGCATGTTGAAAATATACACAGTATAAAGAAAAATAGAACCACGTGAATGAGAATAACTGCAGCCATTCCCCTGCATAAAGAAGATCGGGTCTATATTACATTTTCGAAAGTTTCAGATATCGAATACCATATGGTCAACACCATATGAGCGATGTTTGAAATTTTGAAAATATAATAAAAAAATAAAAATAAAAAAACTATACTTACCTAAATGCTGTACCCACCATGTCTCCACACCCCCGCTACTTAAATATTCCTACTCCGAGATCACACTGCATTGAAGTTAAGGGAAAATATTCCCTACGGCGATTTCCATGTTACACACGCGACGTTTTGACCAATCGGGTTCGCTCAATACGCATTCGCTGTTTACAATTTTCAATCACGCAATAGGAACCCGGGAGATCCTTCTATAGACTCAAGAAATTACAGAACCATAAGTCTGACCAGCCTCGTATGCAAAGCCATGGAAAGATTTACCATGGAACTAATCAATCAGGACATAGAGAACCTCCAAACACTGTACCTGTTTTAGTTTTGATTTGTTAAGGGCAGGTCATGCTTACTCATCCTGGTGGACCTCTTTTGAAATGGTCATCAAAATAACAGAAAAAGGCAAAATGATACACATCACATACCTCAACCTGACCAAAGCTTTTGACACAATTCCCCACTCAGACATAGTAAAAAAGTTAAATAAACTGGGAATAAACCCCTTTGTCACCCACTAGATTGCCAACTGGCTCACATATAGGACACAGGAAATCAAAATAGGGGAAGTAACCTCCACAAAGAGACCAGTCACCAGTGGAATCCCCCAAGGTTCTGTGCTGGGACCTCTTCTGTTTGGCATCTACTTTTCTGAAGTAAAAGCCAATACCAAAGGGATCTGACTAAGTTTGCAGATGACTACAAGCTGGGAGCATTCATTGAATTCCCATATGAACTGGTCATCCTGCAGGAAGGTTTGTCCCAAATAAATAACTGATGCCAAAATCATGGACTGAAACTAAATGCCAAAAGTGCATTACTGTATCCTTTGGGAAATCATCGACCCCAGGGAACTACCACATTGACAATACCCCCATAACAGCTGACCGAGGCGTTGGGTATTTTGGAACTTATGTGGACAATGACCTAACTTTTGACCGACATGTGTCCATGGTTGTAAAAAAAGTCCTTCTGTATTGCACAGCTTATAAACAAAGGGATTGTGTCAAGATCTAGAGATATCAGTGCCCCCCTTTACTCAGCCATCATTAGGTCAATCTTTGAATATATTCCCCCTTTGGCATGTATCTGTCCAGTTACACACAAGAACTGGAATGCCACCAGAAATACCTTACTAAAAGGAAACAAGACCTAAACAATATGTGCTTCATGGACCAACACAAAGCTCTGTCACTATATTCAGTATCCTACTGACTGCTAAGAGGTGACCTGTGTCTGGCATACAAGGCACCCTCCAATCCAGTACTGATAGATTTATTGCATATCAGTCAGTCAAATGGTATCAAAAATACTTGTTCTAGGGATCTAAACCTCTTCTGTAACATCAACAGAATGGCTTTGAGGGACATGTATATCTCACAGAGGACTCTGTTGCCCTGGAACAGACTCCCCATCCACATAAAACAAAGTTCATCCCTGTCCATATTCAAGTACAACTTGGATCTATAAACAGAAACCTTAACCCAGGGCTACCCTCTGCACTACTAATGGACAGATATTGCTTCTAAATGCATTATCCCATGCATGGGTCCCCTCAGGTTATCTATGATCCCAGTTATTCTCATTAGGGGTAATATATAATTATTGACCATAAGATGGGTAAGGCCAGTGTCTAACCAAATGGAATACTTTAATTCAAGCACAAAAAGAGAAACTGGCTAGATTTAAAATGGTCTGCATGGGCAGCTAGCCTAGTACTTACCCATGAAGCTATGAACCTATAAATCCTCTATGTGGCTTCAATATTCTGTATGAGTCTGCTATGAACCCTTCATCCACTGTCTATCTTGTGCATTGTGGTAGCTTAACATGTCAGAAACATATGTGTCAACATAAAGTATCCGTTTCTTCTACTTATCATGAGAGTTTTAGCATGTTCAACAAATATTGTGTATGTTGTTCACAAATATTTCATGCAAATTTCACAATGCAGCCTCCAAAAAAGGAAGTGCGTGGGTGCATTAAATGCTGTAAACCAAAATCATTTCAACAAACTATGCTGCAGAAAGTTGTAAATCAAAGCCACTTCAATAAACTCTGCCACAACATTAGAATAATAAAAATATTCACTATTGTCTGTATCACCCTAGTGGTATAAACCTGACAATAATTTTGCTGCCCCACACAGACCTCTCAACTGTCCCTATTTTGGCCAGATTTATCCCTGCACAGGAGGTCCCTGTTTTTGGAGGTATGCCTATATTTTCAGTCTTGATTTATCCCTTCATGCAATTTTCTGAATCCCACTCATCATGTGATTTTTAAATCTGTCTAATTCACAGATAGCCATACTACATGACCAAACATACTAGTGGCACCAGTAATTTAAAGTAAGAGGACACACATCGTACAACTCCTTTTTTCTTAAGCAAAAATAAATGAACATGTGTGATAGAATTTTGCAATACAGTTCATTAAAGTCTACAATGTTACACTGTCTCCATGACAATATGATCATATTTTTCCATCATTTTTCTCGCTCACTGATTTTAAGCATATGGTTATGAGTAGTATCCCACAGTCCTATAAAAAGTGTGCAGAGTTATGTGCTATATGATATTCATTTTTTATGCTAATTAGATGTCCAGATTTTTTACTAGATCTTCCAACTTTTAAGGGTGTTTGTTCATATCTGCAATGTCTGTAGGTTGAGAGGTATTTGAGAAAGTTGTCATCATGGTCTTGTCTTGATCTGGAGCCAAATTGCCCCTAAAACAGAGAATGACTATGATAATTGAAATTACTCTTTAAGTATATTGATTACAATAATGACAAGGTACATATATATTGTAGAGAGTAATATTTTACATATATAATGTCATTGATCCCTCGCAAACCCAGTGCATACACCAGCCACAATATCACACAGCAGTAATTTTATTTCTGTGATAAGCAACTGCTGTACTTTTATATTTGTTACCATCAGCATGTCTGAAAGGTCATCACAGAGAGGTGTGCAGTGTTAGACTCAGAAGTGTACTATAAATACCTATGTATTTTAATGCCTGGACATGAATAGATAAACACAAGTCATAAATGCACATAGTCAGTAACAAAGAAGCAATGCAAAACAAACACTATACAACTCACATGTATAATGACATTGTAAAATACAGTCTCCATTATATAATCGTGTTCTGAACACTTACAGTTAAGATGAAGTGATATTGTAATGTTAATACTGAATGCAAAGTTTTTCCCATCAGAGGGATTACAGGGACAAGGCAGGTAGCTCCCACAATAGTACTCTCTTCAGCAGAACTAAGAACCTCATGAAAAACAAGCTCAGAGAGAGAAAATACCATCTTCTCCTTCCTAAAGATGCAATTACAGTGAAAGGCAAATTTCAAAAGAACATGCCCCACCACCACCAGAAAAAAAGAATCCTCCTCAAGGGAAGTAAGGTTATCAGAAAGAACAGCATAGGGGCAGGAAACCTCGTAGCTTCCACTTGCCAAAGACACACATTCAGGTAGAGGTACATTGCCAGTAAGTAAGAAATGACTTCCTGCAGATCAGTTTGTACTTTACTGCTGTTTAAAAGTAGGCCAGAAGAAATATTTTTTAACAAATATGGTAAGCACACTGGTCAGCATCAGCTACAAAAATTCTAGGCGATCTATCCCTCTGCATATCTCATTCATGCCACTCATTTCTGGGCAGGTCTAGCAACTTACTGTTCCACTCAGCTGGGCCTTGGGCTTCAAGGATGAAATTAGAATTTTCAGTGCCAGAGGGATATTTCTATGATGCTCCTGAGCTGTTTTAGTTGTCCTATGGATAGTCTTGACTAGTAACAGCTCTGTATATTTTGGAAATACAGCCACTTTTAAGTTCTTTAAAATGTTTTAATATTTTGTGATGTTACTTTCTGCCTGTCTCTGTGATGACATAGTAACATCTTAAGGCATGTTCCTCTGAGTTACAGCCAATGAATATTGATGAGAGTTATATCCAGTGTCATGAGACTAAACATCGCTGTGTAATTTGATCTTGTCCACAAACACATCTATAGTATATCTAGTACTGGAACTATAGTACAGCTCCCATAAGCAGCCTCACTCATAGAGATAACAGGGACTCGGTACAATGTCTGTTAACCTGTGTGGTAAGTGGGATAGGTTCATAAAGCCAAATGGCTAAAACGCAGAAATATTATGAGATTGCGGGATAGCTGAGGCAGAGAATTTATCCTTTCCATACTGAAGTGCAGTCTTGGAGTTGAAGTGGGGGTATGCATTTGGGCTAGCCAAGTTTTTCGTCTTTTTGTGTTTTGGCGCTTTTTGTTCAGCATAATGTTGTTTGGCATTTTGGACATTCAGCCATGTGAGCGTATTCTGTGGCAAACAGTTTTGATTGCAACTTTTTGCATATCACTGTGGGCCATATTAAAAAAAATATAAAAAGGGCAAATTTTGAACATTGCTCTTCTGTAAACTTTCTCATAAGGCCCCCACATCCCTGAACTTATATATACTATAGCAATAACCCACGCCTGGGTGTGGGTAATGCTAAATTTACCCACAGTTGGCGTGGTTTGGTCCCGAGGGCGAAGCCCGAGGGACCAAACAAAGCCAACCGTGGGTAAATTTAGCATTACCCACACCCAGAAGTGGGTTATTGCTATTATACCATGACATTATTTAAGAAAAGAAACTATTACTTTTCTTAAATAATGGCATAGTATAATGCCTGTTTACTGCCCTTCCGCAGATGTCTGGCATCCGCGGCAGTTCTGATGTACTGCGCGCCTGCGCAGTACATCAGAGCTGTGGCAAAAGCAATGGAGAAAGCAAGATCTCCGTTGCTTTTTTTTTAGTGTTTCACTATGTTAAATGAGTTTAACATAGCGAGACAGTTTTAAAATAAGCAACGGACATCCGTTGCTTATTTTAAAACTGTCTCGCTATGCTAAACTCATTTAACATAGCGAAACACTAAAAAAAAAGCAACGGAGATCTTGCTTTCTCCGTTGCTTTTTTTTAAAACACTGTCTCGCTATGTTAAATGGGTTTAACATAGCGAGACAGCTTTAAAATAAGCAACGGAGATCTCCGTTGCTTATTTTAAAGCTGTCTCGCTATGTTAAACCCATTTAACATAGTGAGACAGTGTTTTAAAAAACCGAGTTATACTAATGGAAAAAAGTCCGGGCGACCGGACCTTTTTCCATTAGTATAACTCGATTTACAACAGGCACGCTGGCCAATCAGCGTGCGCGTTTTGGGGGGATCATGGTATAATAACTATTAGATCAGCATACCTCAGAGAAAAGATAATATCCTGAGAAATGGTCATCTTGAACTTATTTCTTTAGTCCATTCAATCTCTGTGTTTTGGAACTTGTTCTAGCAGGTCTCACCGTTTCAAATGGTTACTGTCTCAAACTCTCTAAAGTGTTACTGTGAACTATACCTGACTCTTTTCACCTCTGTATTAGCCAACTCTTGGACCCAGATCTGCAGTTTCAGTTTTGGACCGGTATGCGATTACACTGATAGATTTGTTCCATGCCATTGGTGGTTGACGGGTGTCAGATGATTTTGGCATTCATCAGGATATGCCTTGTAAGGATTATGTGAGTCATTGATATAGACTGTTATGGAATCATATTATCTATTATTGATGTATCTTGACAGTATTGGAGTATTATTCACATTCTGTGAGTTGTTATAGTGTCCACATTTCACCTGGGGAGAAAAGATCTACAGCTTAATAAATCTGCAGTAGAATCTTGTATTATCCTTTAATTCAGTGGTGTTGTCACTGAAATACTAGAAAATTAACATTTAGGTAATATAAGTAGTGCCTTATTTTTGTTTGGGAGATTGAAACATGAAGCAGGTATGAAATATATAATGAGAAGCAGATATATAAGACATATACTACTGAAAAACATAGTGAATAATATTACACTAAATAATGTATAAGAACACTAAGTACTTAACATCTTAGCACTATTTTGCTTTCCTCTGAAAACATGGTAAACTAAAAGAATATATTCAACACAAAATGCACATTATACAATTCTCTGTATCTTAAAAATGCTTTTTCTTTACATATCAACCAGACCATAACTTTTCTAGGCATAAATAAAAGCACTCTAAATAATAGTAAAAAATAGCATTTGTTTGCAGAGGGCTTAACGAATTTAAACAATGAACAAAATATACACACAAAGGTATATCTGCAATATATGCACAGATATCTATATAAATAAACTAAAGATATACCTTCAGAGGTACATCATAATTCAAAACTGAGTGCTGCTCTTCGGGTGAAATGATAAAATGAAAAACTGTGCAAGACAATGATTTTATAACATCTATGGTTCTAAACCATTCCAAAGACATGCATCTGGAGCGTTTCTCCACGGGCCTCCGCTGAAAACAGGCTCTGTGGAACCTAGTCGGACTTTCCCGGTCAACAAATGTTAAATAAATAAATAAAATAAAATAAATAAACAGTAAAGAGTTTCGCTTGAATGCAAAAACAGTTCAGGTGTGATCGCTACCAGCCCTCCTCTGTTTAGTGTGTGCTTGTGTGAATGACAACTGCTGATGCTCATCAAGAATGAATACATATAGGCAAGAGTGCATGAACAGTGATGATCTGTGCAATCATGTGCACACAGAAGCTACAAAATGTAGAATTTATGTGGCAGCCTTAAAGGACTATACAAAATATATATTGATCTATTTTTGACCAAATTAGAGGCTGGAAATGGGATTATAGGAATGTTGTGAAAAGTGGGTAGGAAGGAGAGTTAATGGAAATTGTATATACACTTACTTATATTTTTTTATTTTGTCTTTCTCCATTTATTTTATGGGTTCATATTACATTATCGAAATTCCAGAAGGCTGAACACCAGATGTTCGAACTTGGAAGATCAAAATGTAATAACATTGAAACATCAGAACAGCAATTTTTTTTCCCAGGGAAAAAGTTCGCTGTTCCGAAAAACACACACACAACACAAGCACACAAAAAACCTTATAAACCTACACTAAACCTTACATACACAATTTTATTTATTTTTATTTTACATTTGTTGACCGGGCTAGTCTAACTGGATATTTGTCCATTTTCAGTAGAGGCCCGGGGAGAAAAGCTCCACAATAATGTTATACAAATTTATATAATGAGTAAGACAAGACATAAGGGGATCATTTCCAAAAAATGATTAAACATAGAAAAAAAATTAGTGAGTATTATCTAACATTATATGACAAAAAAAATGACACAACTAAGCAAGAATGTCTAGCTTAATATAAACAAGGATTGATACTAAAACATAATTAGAGTAGTTAGAACACAGAAGTTAAAAAAGAAACTTATAAACTAGAAAAGGTTGGTTATGTCTAAAGTGTTTCAGTCAGGATTAGTACATGGGCATAGCCATTGTGAATTAAGGGAGGTTTTTAGTTGCTTTTTGAAAAGTGGAGTGGATGTCAGGGATGTTAGATTATTAGGAAGCTTGTTCCAAGAGTTTCCAATGGTGTTAGTAAATAGGCAATCACCAGATTTATTATTGGATTTAAGGGTTGCAACCAGTAACTTATTAGCTGATTGTAGGGTTCTAAGATTTTTATATGGCTTGATAAGGTGAGACAGTATGGGAGTATTTGTGGGATGATACAAGATCTTGTGGGTGATAGTCAATTGTTGAAGAAGAAGCTGGTTTTGCAACTCCAACCATCCTACTTTTTTTAGATTTTGGCAATGGTGAGTTCGGAATGGGGAACTAGTGGCAAATCTGGCAATGTTATTATATGATGTGGCCAGCTTATTGAGATTGTTTTTGGATAGATTAGTGTAAATTGGGGAGGCATAGAGAAGAGTGGAGATTAGGTGTGTTTGGGCGATAGTAGTCCTGACAGTAGGTGTAAGGAAGGGTTTTAGCCTCTAGAGGAAACCAAGTTTTCTATTAACTGATTTGATGGTTAAGTTTATGTGTGAGTCAAAGTTAAGACTATGATCAATTGTTACACCTAGAGGTTTAGTAGTTGTGTCAGGTACTATTACAGTGCCATTATTTGATACAACTGTGAAATTTATAGGGGGAGACTTCTGGGTAGGGGTAAACAGTAGAAGTTTAGTTTTTTTAGGGTTTAGGAGGAGACAGCATTTATAGAACCAGTTCTCAACTAAGGTAAACACTTTTTGGGTGCTAGACTGCAGTTCAGCAGAAAATGCTGTGGCACAGATTAATGTTGAGTCGTCAGCATATTGTATGCAGGTGGTTTGAGGTAGGGATGTTTTCAGATCATTCATGAAAATAGAAAAGAGAAGGGGTCCCAAAATAGAGCCTTGAGGGACTCCCAGGGAGATAGGGAGCAGTGTTGAAAGGTTATTGTCCCAGAGGACTGCTTGTTGTCTCTTTCCTAGATAGGATTTAAACCATTTGACTGCCTGAGTGTCAACTGAAAGTGAAGTAAGTATATCTAACATTCAATGATGATTCACCATGTCAAAGGCTTTGGAGAGGTCTAGAAAGAGAGCAGAGGAGAGCAAGTTGTTGTTACGATTTTTATTAATTGAGTCAGAAAAGGATAGGAGCGCAGTTGTAGTACTATGAAATAGCCTAAAGCCATGCTGGCAGTCAACTACCTATGCACTAACCTTAACCTAAACCCTAACTCTAAGGTCCATCACTATCGCACATCTACCTTACCTGTGCCCTAACCCTAAAGTCCGTCACTATCTCACATTTACCTTACCCGCGCCCTAACCCTAAACTCCATCACTATTGCACACTTATCTTACCCGCGCCCTAATCCTGAAGTCCGTCACTATCGCACACTTACCTTACCTGCACCCTAACCCTAAAGTCCATCACTATCGCATGCTTACCTTACCCACACCCTAACCCTGTCTGTCACAATCACGCACTTACCTTACCCGCACCCTATCCCCAAAGTCCGTTACAATCACACACTTACCTTAACCCATTCGATAACATTTGCACCACAGTGGAGAAAATGTCGAAGCCACAGAAACATCCAACCAAATTCTTTCCCTGGGAAAGAATTCGGACTTCCGTGGGTTCAACATTTTCACCTTTCGAACTTCCAGGTTCGAACTTCTGGTGTTCGACCTTCTGGAAGTTCGATTAGGTACTAGGAACCCTTATTTTACAATTATATACAGCAATAACCAGACCAGCACCCCTGCCACCATCTAGACTTATCACCACCACTGTAAATATGTAACTATCTATATGTTATAATAATTCTCATTTACCCAGGTAAGCCCAATGGATGTACAGTTCCTTTTCAGGGGATACTTGTGATTAATGTTTGGTTAAATGACATGGTAAATGAAATTATACCCTGTACCATAGGAACTATAACTCACAACCTTAACCCTGGGTTTCAACTGCCAACTATAAATGTTCTTATTCGACTTTATGTACTTGCTATATTGATTACTGTACAGTACTGTACTGAGGACATGACTGAAAAGGGGTCAGTTGACCAGTATGTCTACCCTGTTATTAAATGTAATTAAATAAATAATAAATGAATAAATACATAAATAAACAAATACATCAGAGTAGAGCATAAGACAAATAATTAAGGAATAAGCAGTATGGAGATGGAGAAGGATGGATTTTTGTGTGTTGGGTACCCATTTTATATATACTATATGCAGAGAAGGTAAGTTAGGGAAGTAAGAGGAAGATAAAAGAATTAGGATAGGTAGCAGGGTCATACAAACAAACATAGAAGATAGACAAGACACAACAACAACAACAACAAATACAAAACAAAAAAATGTTTTGAGTTGTCCCCAGTATTTTATGACACCCCTCATCCCCTCCACATTTATCATGCTTGGTATATGTATATATTTTTTCTCTTTCTATTATTAACATAACATTAGAATCCCATCTACCAGTCTATAAACCACTTTTGTCATAAACTTTTGCAATGCCCAGCACTTCTTTACAAAAAGTTTTCAAATGTCCTTTTAAAATCTCTCTTTCCACCTCTGTTCAAAATTGTACATGAAATTTCTTTTTTGTTTCCCTGTTAAATAATTTTATCATATAAAGATTCCATGGGTTATAGTCTTGTTTTTTTTTCATACTTTCAGGAGTCATAATAACTGCTTGGATGGCTTGCAGGCACATTGCAGATGATACCCTGTGCATTACAAAATACCTGGCAGTTGATGGAGTGCTACCTTTTGCAGTTCACATTCCTCCTAACCTGTTCACCAGTTTAATGTGAGTACAGTCTACGGCCCTCAATTCCTCAGGCAAATGGGCTACATCATAGAATTTCAGCATGGTGCTCCCTCTCTTTCCTGTTGTATGTGGGATCTACACATGCTCCCCCAATTGCTGAAGCATGGCATGGAGAAACAGATGGTGTAGTCTCAAGTCAGATGTTTGAGATAAATTCATTGTATCTCCAGTAGGAAGATGAAAGGCCCCCATAGCTATTATAACTAAAGCTGCACCTCCCTCAGTATTCACTGGGATAGGTACTCCATGATTCCCACTGGACTGTGGATGAGGTTAGCAGATGTTCATAGTATCTTGCATGGTGTCCCTATCCACATGGTGTTGTGGGGTCCATGAAGTACTAAGCATGGTGAAATGATATGGTGCCTATGGGGGTGATCATGTGCACCTTCTTGCACTACAATAGCACTAAGACCTTCTTGCAGGTACACATTTACTAATGCTCTGGCTACCCTTAACATTTAAATTTGTAGGTTTCAACTTTTTTCAGTTAACAATGAAATGCTAGTTTAGTTCAGAATGGAGATGACTTAGCATTAATATGTGTGGCCTCAACAATAAGCAAGCCCCAAGATACTAACCAAAAATCTTTCTCCTCTGTAGAAACCTAGCTCAGGGAATCAAACCTCCTACTCAACCGCAAGAAAACTAAGTTAGTGCTTTTCACCTCAGAATGTTGCCAAAATCAAAAGCAATTTTTTTAACATATAGCCAGCAAATAATACTGTCACTAAAACTGTTACTCACAGTAAACTTCTAGGTGTTATACTAGATGACCATCTCAAATATGTCTATCATATACTGCACACCATTAAATCAACACACCAGAATCTAGGTTCCCTTCATAGGATCAATAAATTCCTTCTTATTGATGACTCTCTTATACGACGCTCCTATCCTAACAAACTTAAACAATACTCAAAGAAAGAAACTTGCCTCTTTCTACAATAAAATAGCTAAATCTACCACCAGTCTCCCTCATAGGACTCACCATTGTGGCTAGAACTGCATGACTGTCTAACATATTCAGAACTGACTACAACACACAGACTCATTCATCATCCAGAAAAATGCCCTGCACTACGAAACCTATTACTGCTATACTCTCCAGCAAGAGACTTCCATTCTAGTAACAAATTCTTATTAGTTACAAATAAGTCAAATAATGTTGCAGGAGACTTGCTCTACTCCCAGTATGTTGCTAAACTCTGGAATAGTATCCCCATGCAACTCTCTGACAAACTCAGTAGTATTTAACTACTGCTTAAATAACATCCTGGTCCTGTACATGCTCATCGCAAGGTTAAGTTTTGGGTTCACAGTACGATACTCTCCCAATACTCTCCTTAAGCATAATACTCTTAACCTCTTACTAAAATGACAAAGCATTTTTTATACATAACTGCTGCCTGTACAATCCATTAAGTTGCACTTATGCTTTCACTTTAATAACTTCCACCTCTGTAAACTCTTAGAATGTATAAATGTAACTACTGTTTGTGTACAAATGTAAATACAAATGTAATTACTCTGTGTTTGACTGGAATTTAGTATAATGCAATGTAAGCAAATGGAGCTTTTCCCTCCTGGCTTTTGCTGAAAAGGGGCATTACCCAGTTGGACTTTCCCAGTAAACAAAGACAAATAAATAAATAAACAAATAGTAAATAAATAAAATAAAACAGATGAACCAATGATGACAAAACTAGCCATTACAGAACATTTCAACCACAAAAGGCCACTCAGACGTATGTCATTACAATCCACCAATATCAGTTAATTTATACAATCTCTGCAGAAGTAAAAGTTACCTGAATAATTCCATATTAAACAGATTTATAACTAATAGTTTGCTGCTGGCAAACAACTTTACATTTCAATGTTTCATGAACAAATTCAGTGCCTGCTGCCCTTGAAGACTAAATTGCCCATGTTACATTTGAAAAAAATATTGCAATAGGGAATGGCTGTCAAACTGACAACAGGTTCATATTTATTAGGTATCTTGTTTGAATAAAGGCACATGCAGGAGTACAGCACCCCCATCTATCCTTAAAGGGCACTTCAGTATCAACGCTCTATCTACATGGCATGGGAGTAGAAATCACAGCCTTCTGCCTCAAATGCACGTACACTACTCATTGTGCTATTAGCATTGCTTTTAAAGTTTATAGACTTTAAACCTCTCTCTTATATTCTTACTATAAGTTATAACCAATCTCCTCCCAGCTGCTCACTCTTATGTCTCGCTTCCTCTCCTTCATAACTACTTGTAATCTTCTTAACTACTTAGTATTGGATTCCTTCTCTAGCTACCACCCTTCCTGCTATAAAACTTTTTCACAACTATATACTGTATGCAATGTAAAAGAATCATTCTTTTGTTATTTCAACTTGATAAGTAACTTAGGAATATAAAAAATTCTATATGTTATGTACTTGTTATGCAAACCTTTGCAGCTTAACAATATAAACATTATTTTTTAACTTGTTATCTGATAAGTAACTTAGGAATGTGAAAAAAATTCTGTATGTTATGTAACTTGTTATGCGAACCTTCACAGCTTAACAATGTAAACATTATTTGTAACTTGTTATCTGGAGCTTTTCTCCCCGGGCCTCCACTGAAAATGGACTCTCGAGTCCAGTGGACCTCCCCGGTCACCAAACTGGAATAAAATAAATAAATAAATAATATAGCACAAACACAGATGATGGCCATTTGCTAAACAAAACAGTTAGGGCACTGCTGTGTCACATGTTGCATCTTGCTTCCTGCTGAAACAGGGGTTCTGTGCTGTTAAAGTTGTGACATTGTGTAAATGAACTTCAGTCATGGCTGGGTGTGATTCAAAGACATTTTGGCACACTGATTATGACCATAGAATACAGGACATTTACATATACTTAAACTGGGAATTTACTTTTGTTTTCACTCCCATTGCTAGGAAATTCCTGATGTTACTTATATAAATAAAACTAAATATACTACAATTATCTGTAAAGGCCATGGGAGCCAGTCATGTCCCGGATTAGAAGTATCACTGTGGAACTCTTTTCTTTTGCACAGTTCTAGTTGCCAGTCCATGTTAGTGTCTGTGGTGAAGCAAAGGTATTCTTCTTGTCCGACTGCTAGGGAACAAAGTTACTTGCTAGAGAATTTCCTAGCAGGTTAGGTTTGGTCAAAGAAAGAAAAAAGCCCAGAGACAATTCATTCTGGATCAGTCCTTTATTCACTGCAGTTAGGCAGATGAGTATGTTTTGACACAGTGGGCAACCCAGCTGTAATTTATCATGAATGATGTAAGGCAGGCAGTAATCTTAACTACACCCCTTGGGCATGCCTCAATTATGGGAGGGACCAAGGGGTGTACCCTGTAGGAATTTAGGATTGCCCTTCGTCCTTAACCCTTAAGGTGGTGTTACTTATATGGAAGTGGTAGCACGTGTGGTTGTCATGCAACATCTTTGTGCATAGGACTGCACTGCTGTATGTGATTGCATTGTATTCTCTAGTCTGACATTACACTAAGAAGTGTATACAAGACATGCTATAAGAATATCATTTTTCTCGATAAATGTGCAAAAGCAACCTTTAAATCAGGAAAGCTGCAGCAAAAAGAAAACATCAGTCTAGGACAGGAGTGTGATATAAAAGAACTTGAGCAATAGGGAGTGTAAAAATGTTTGGGAACTGATGAAAGATCAACAATAAAACATGAACAAATGTGAACAAAACTTAGTAAGGAATATTTTAGAAGACTAAAATTAATACTGAAAACAGTGCTGACACCTAGGGACAAAGTCCAAGTTATAAACAATTTGCTCTTCCTGTCCTAACTTACAGTTGTGGAGTGATTGATTGGCCCCAAAAGGTGCTGGATTGGTTGGACAGGAAAACAAGAAGGATGCTTCATGCTTATCAAATGATTTATAAAAAACAGTGCATACCAAAACTATATATTCCCCACTGTGAAGGAGGTATGGGCTTCTTTGAAATTGATTACATGTATAGATCTGCAACTGTAGTACTGCATACGTATCTGCTGACCTCACAAGACTCAAACATAGCGAAGGTTTTGAAACATGAAGAGAATAAGTCTAAGATGACTTCCCCGCTTAGTTTAGCAGAAGCATATTGGTATCAAGCAGGAATGGAATTCAAACCAGAAGTAGATAAAAGTCAGGCAGCAACTGAATGTGCCAAAAAACACAAGAAAGAATAAAAGGTGAGGGTTCAGATGAGAAGGCAAGAAATGTGGAATATACTTAAATATAGCTGCATGTATATCATGTTGATCAGGACTGAATGTAGGAATGGTTAATCTTCTTCTCTCTTTTGGCTGTTCCCATTAGGGGTTGCCACAGCGGATCATCTGTTTCCATTTCTTCCTGTCCTCTGCATCTTGCTCTGTCACAGCAACCACCTGCATGTCCTCTCTCACCACATCCATAAAACTTATCTTAGGCCTTCCTCTTTTCCTCTTACCTGGCAGCTTCATCCTTAGCATCCTTCTCCAAATATACCCAGCATCCCTCCTCAGTACATGTCCAAACCAATGCAATCTGGCTGTCTGGCTTTGTCTCCAAACCGTCCAACCTGAGCTGACCCTCTAATATATTGATTCCTAATCCTGTCCATCCTCATCACACCCAGTGCAAATCTTAACATCTTTAACTCTGCCACGTCCAGCTCAGACTCTTGCCTTTTTATCAATGCCACCATCTCCAACCCATATAACATAACTGGTCTCAATACCCTGTTGTAGACCTTCCCTTTCACTCTTACTGGTACCTGTCTGTCACAAATCACTCCTGACACTCTTCTCCACCTATTCCACCCTGCCTTTAGTTTCTTCTTCACCTCTTTTCTACACTCACCATTACTCTGAACTGCTGATCCCAAATATTTAAACTCATCCACCATCGCCACCTCTACTTCTTGCATCCTCACCATTCCTCTATCCTTCCCTTCTGGAATATATATGCAGGAATGTGGAATATATATGCAGGAATGGTTAATGAGAGGTGAATTTAAGCCTAAAGATGAAAGGTTAATAATGGCGGCCTAAGATAGCAGACTACGTACACATTGGTTTATGTGGGAGAAACAGACAAATGTAGGTTTTGTAACACAGAATTGGAAACAGTTGCACATCTTGTTGCTGGTTGTGATATACTAATGGCAGAAGGACTGTATGCTGAAAGGCATAATAATGTGGCAAGACTGGTGCACTGGGGATTGTGCAAACATTATAAATAATGAAGTTTCTGAAAAACATTGGAAACATGAGCCACAAAGGATTATAGAAAATGATGAAGTTTATGTAGAGCAAAACTTTATTGTCATTCAGACCGTACAACCAAACAGGTGAACAGCTGAACAAAATTACATTCCTTCTAGATCATTAATGCACAGCACAAGTAATTTCAACAAAAAAAAAAAAACAGCACGAAAATCACCTAAACAGTCACACACACATATATAACACATATAAAACACAGCACGTAAATCGCATACAGATACACACATATAATACAGAGTCCCAGCAACTGAAGCTTCATCGCTACACCGGTAAGACCAGTCAGTACCAACAGTCCAATAAAACAGACATTCAAAGTCTGGATCAGCACACATCCAAGCTGACACCAGTCACCATCATCCGTCCACTTCCAGGCCAGTGACCATGGTCTTCATGATCACAGTTTCCATCCACCATCCACTCCTCCAACCTCGTCTTTGCCGGCAGCGATCTAATTCCACTTTCACAAACCGTTCGATCCACTACAACACCATCCTGCACCCAATCTCTGCCATCCACTCCACCCAGCTCTCTCCACACAAACACAGGCCCGAACAGTCACTTCCCAAGGTCTACCAATCCACCACTCCAACCACTCCAAGTCACCTGCGCAAATCCACAGTCCACCGTCCAATCGATCCACCGATCCACCGACACCACGGACACCTCTTCTCTACACTCGACCATCAGCGACCAGGAAAAATAAAGGTTCAATAACCACAAACAACAACAGAACACAAAACGAACAATGGGAGCTGAAGAGGCCACTGCCGTACAAGGCACTGACATCTTACGTCTCATATATATTATATCACATCTTATATGTGTTATACAACATGAGATCACCCATTATCAACAGTTCAAAAAACAGAAGTAAGAAAACCATATGTAGCTGTCCAGGAAAAGCAGACAGAAGTAGCATTGATCATTGAAATTGCTGCACCCACTGACTACAATTTCTTATGCACAGAGAGACACAAAGTTATAAAATACCAGGATTTTCCAGAAGAAACAAGGGCAATGTGGAAGGATTCCTACACAGTTCCAAAGGTAGTAAGAACAATGTGTCTAATAAAAAAAGAATTTACAATTGTACTTAGATATGTTACCGATACATATAATGCTGTATAAGTTGCAGAAGGAGTCAGTACTGGGCACATTGCGGGTGCTGCTGAAAACACTTCTGGCTAACATCAAAGACAGAAACAATACTAATTTCATCAGCTTTAATCATACTTTGGCTTAGGACTGGGGTCCATTCCCATCATGGTACTAGAAACCCAAAAGACTTGGAGAAATAAAAAAAAGACATGTTGATATTGTAGCACAGCAATGTGTTAATGCACACAGCATTACAGTCCTGGACACATTTGTGCTGTTGACCCAGCATTAAATTGCAGTAGCTGATGCTGTATGGTCTGTAGTTTATACACTTATGAAAAGCAAGCCTTGGCATGTCACATCATTTGCTGTATACTATTTCCCAGGACTCCTTCAGGTAAGAAGTAGTACATGTTTCTACTTTGTGGGTTTAAGTCCCATTTATGAATTATGTGAGGCTCTGGCATGTGTTGTGTGTTGTGTACCAGTCCTGTGTAGCTGCAGAGAGTGTTTATAAATTGCACACTAAGCCTTTTTATTAGAAAATAAGCTAAAACGTTCTTCGTTCTTAATTTTGTAGCTTGCTTAAACTTGAAGCAATCTTCATAATCTTCCTTCAAGGCCTAAACAAAATAAATAAATATTGGAAATCCGTGGTCTTTTTTGTCTTTTTGCCTGTCACACTAATATTTGGCAACAGTCTTTGGTTAATACATGAAAATGCAATATAAAAAAAACTAACCGCTTAGGAAATAAAAGCAATTACTTTAAGGTAAAACATGAATTGTGCAGTAGAAATTTATTTTAGCAAAGTAAAAGAAGGATAGCATAAAAACCAGAAATGATGGGAGGAAACTGGAGAGAATGTGGATCAACACAGGGTATATTAGGCAGCCTTATGTCTGCTGATATCAGTACCTAACCAGGACAAGACTTGCATTCATTCCTCACAGGACAGATGTCACTGTTTTATCAACATTTGGTTGAGGAAGGTCCTCAAATACAGGTAAAAAACAATGAAATCATTTTCTATTACAGCAGTGACTCTTTTCAAAGAAGATTTTATGAAATGCATTTTGGATCCTTAATCAAGGTTTCAGTGATTGTACAGATATCAACATAAATACTCCAAGCAAAAGAAAGCTTCTAAACCACCTATTTAGTTGTTGAGACTTCCAACAATTAGTAAGGTCACCATCACCTCTGAGATTTACTATATTACTTTTTTCTGTTTTGGCATTTGTACAGGTTAAAAAGGACAGATGTAAGGATAGAGCATTTCCTGTTCATTATTTGCACACTTGTGAGATGAGGTGAAGTTGACTGGCTGTACATGTCACTCCAAGCTGACAGGTTCTCAAGTGCCCATCAATGGCGTGATGTCCTTTGTCTGCAGTGAGCAGTTTTGGTGCCTATATATAACCACAGAGAAATGGCACTTATTCTATAGCAAAAATGCAGAAAAATCCTCTGAATGTACTAAGATCTTTGCATCTGCTGCACAACTAAGCTGACCATCGATGCACGTCACCAAGTACTAGGTGGAAGGTTTTAATCCCCTAATAGTTATATGTTGTTTAACAATGTTTATTTGTCAGTCTTCAACACTGTTCTAACATTCCCTTGAAATGTATGTTTTCTGACAACATCACATGAATTTTTTTGTGTGGCTTCTCTTGTTAATACACTGACATAGAAAATATCAGTAAGCAGCCATGGGTTCAAATCCATTGAAGTCTACTTAATCTCAGTCAGTAAAGCAATCTGTATCATGCAGTAATCACTTGTAGTAAGATATGAAATAAGGCTGACATAATGCATACATGTAACACTTTTGCAGTGATGTGTACAGTGGGCAGAGTGCTTTAATCACTCAAATGTTTAGTATTGTTTTAAAATTTGCATTTTCACTCATCAACACAGTTGTAACATTTCCCTGAAATGTGGTTTTCAGAAACATTTCCTATGAGTGCTTCCATGGCATGCCATGCTAGTGTACTGGTCTAGAGAATATCAGTAACAAAAGTATGGATTCATTTCCATTCAGGTGTATGCATTTTTTCTTGTTATCATGGGTTACATTCCCCTAAAATGTGTTTTTTTCTGCATCCTTTCCTATGACTATCACCACAGCATGCAATGCTAGTGCACAGGTCTGAAAAATGCCAGTAGAAAAGGGCTTGGGCTCAATTCCATTTTATATATATATATATATATATATATATATATATATATATATATATATATACCCATGTATTCCCCCTGAAATTGCATATTTCATTCATCTGGTCATAAATTATATCAGAAGGTTTGATAAAATTAAATATGGATTTGTGTACCATTTTAGAGGTGAGAAGTGGAGAAATATTGGCCTTACCCCCAGCTCCATCCTGCTCATTTCTTAATGGCTCAGCTTGAGTTGTGCCCTCTGTTTGCTTCCCCTTATCATCTCTGTCCTATACTTATACTTCCAACCTATAAGATGGAGAAAAGATGAAAAGAAACAACACACATAACCAAAAAGGTTTATGAGAACAAAAAAAGCCATCTTTCTGCATTTTTAGATAGCGAGACAGTTGGCGGAGAGCAATGGCGTTGCTCGTCTATAACCACAGAGGAATGGCACTTCATGTAATATAGCAAAACCGATATAAAAGAAAACATAGTGTACAGGTAATGATTTTATTCTAACTCCATTAATGGCTCAGTGAACTCATGCACTTATTTTTACTAGTTGTGTGTTTTATATCCCTGGGGTTTGTACGTTGTTGTTTTACAATGACTGGTTTGTAGTCTGCACATGTGCAACATTTTCCTAATATGTATGTTTTATGACCGTGTTTACGATTATTGCTATAGTGGCTCCCCTTGCTAGATAACTGGATATAATGGCACATGAACTGCATTGATGGATGGTCTCCCCTGAGAATATATTTTGCTTATTTAATAACAGTAACATTATAGTGCATTTCCACTGCTCACTCACTGATATTGTCAGGACTGGTGCAGGTTGGTACATCACATTATTTTATTGTATCACACTTCTCCTGTGTAGAGTTCACATTACTCTACATTCACATGCTGTCATACTTCCTTCTCTGGTCTGCTTTTCTGACAAGGCTTTATTCCAAACCTCCTTTTGCACTTTTTTCTATCCATTTTTGTGGTGTCTGTTGCTATAGTATAACCTCTATTCACCCTCAGCCATCAGTGTTACTTTCCCCTCTATGATACATTTGTCTATATATAGATATATATATATATACACACACACACACACACACACACACACACACACACACACACACACACACACACACACACACACACACACACACACACACACACACACACACACACACACACACACACACACACACACACACACACATACACACACACACACACACACACACACACATGGTATCTGTGTGCTGTCAGTGCTTACCTTTGCTGCTCAGACTTAATTCTGGGAGGTGACCTAACATGATATAGACATGGGGCCGTGCTGTAGCCACAGCATAGATCTGCTCATCATGGAAAAATGGTTTGGCTGCATGCATATATTATCAACACTGATGCTCATTCTGTACACAATGTAAATAGCTCAGACTTGGCTGAGATCTCAAACATGGGGTTTATGAATCCCACGTAATGTTATTTAACTACCCATATGCTTCAGTAACTTAAGTCTTGTCTGGACCAAACTATCACTGCACCCCCCCTTTATCTGGGAAGTTATAACCAGATTTTCTCTATTTTTTAATAATTGTATAGCTCCTTCTGCTGCACACTTAAATTATATGAGAAAAAATTAAAGCTGCTATTCTGCTGGGTTTTAAATTAAAACCTCGAAAGCACAAATTATTGAATATTGCAAGATTGAGCCAAAAAGTTCAAGTCTCATAAGACTGAAAGCAAATAAACACTTGCTTTTGCAGGGGTGCAAATCCCACTACATCCACTGCATGGGGGGATGTGCCCTCACATCTTCTGTGAAATATATATTCCATCTCTAGGATTGTTCCACAGTGGGGAAAGGACCAATACCCCGATTCACAGTGTGCAGCGATCCAGCACATTCCAGGTCCTGACAAAAAGAAGCACTGTTCCGTTTCTTTTTGCTGGTTCGATCTTACGAGATTCGAGCATTTGAGCTCAATCTCATAAAATTCGAGTCTTTGGGCTTTGAGGTTTTCAAAGTAGAACCAAAGGCTTTTTGTAAGAATCCTAATCTTAAATATTTGTTTATGCATAATCAGATGAAGCAGGTATTTGATGGATATACGACCACCTTTAAAATATTTGATGGATATACGACCACCTTTAAAATGAAACCTTCCTCTTTCACACACTGTATTGTAATTCTGTAAAAGTCTTTAAGCAGGCTTTACAATGAGCCTCCTGTACAGCAGAATGGTTCTATTGAGTTTCTTGGGCATTATCCAATGCTTGTAACAGTTTGTGAAGGAGACAAGAGGGAACATTAAATATACCCGTCAATCTAATAGTGCAAGACATCAGAAGAAAAAAATAATATTGGGACAAATTCATGGAGGGATTTGAAGTATTTCTGCTAAAAACATTGAAAGTTACTAGATTAACAGCTTTGACACTGCCATGCATTTACTGAGGAATAGGAAGTGTGAAACTCTAATGTTTGGCATTAATGACTGTGACGTAATCATCCATTATTTACTAAAGCAGTGTACAAGGAGACATTGTGGACATTCTGACAACTGAGAGGTTATGGGGTATGTGGTGTATTTCTTTTACTTCCTTCTTGTATGTAAGAGTGGCTGGTGGGGTGCCTGTACTAATACAATGCAGATGCTAGTGTTAACTACTACTGGAAAGGACTGATGTGCATTTGTGAAAGTTAATGAGGATTCATAAACACAGAAATTAGCCAATAATGAGTTTTTTTTCCTAACTGGGACTAAACTGTCTATAAATTGCAAAATACTGCATTGTGGAAACAGTCTTCTTAATGCATCCCTTAATGTAAACAATAGAGCTTTTAATGAATTCTCAGGACTTAAAAAAGGGGGGAGGTATCCAGTAGAAAATCAGATGGACTTGAGCATCAGTAGAATACCAACACTTTGGCAAGTTGTACAGCACAACATAAAAAAGCACAGATGTGCATAAAATGAGAAAAGAACATGGCAGACAATTGTTTTTATGCATTTTTTTAAGTTTTAATACGGTTATTTTAAATCTAAAAACAGAATTTTGTACATTAACACTGCTGGTTATGACATGAGGTTGTCTTTGACAGGCCTTGCATAAACTATGATTAAACTGAAATTTAGAATGTGTTTCCTAATTCTGTTTTACAAGTGACAGGTATGAGTTCTTCTGTTTTATATTAAGCAGTAAAATGAGAGCAAAGGGGAAAATCTTTGACTTAAGTAAATTATGTATTAGAGACACAGAATGTGAAATATTTTGTTGTCAGTTTCATCATTAAAGAATTAGGCAAGAGAGTGTCAGGAAATAAAAATAACTTCAGTAAGGAGTGCTTGTAATTAGCTAGAAGATGGGGTGCTGAAAGTAGAAAGGAGTGCTGGCACTGTGTGCATTGTGTGGGTTTATATTATTTTGTCATTCTTGAATTTTTAAACTTGTGATTTTCATCTTTCCCACTGCTGCAATAGCCTTTAGGCTATATGAGTTGTGTCTTATCCAAGACACAATAACCAGTCAGCTTCAAAAGGTTCTGTCTGCCTCCCACACTTTCATTTTGACTGAAGATTGGTCAGCCCTGAGGAGGGAAAATCAGCAGTCAGAGGGGAAAATCTTCAGGACTTTCTTGCTACCTCATGAAGAAGCAGTTCAGAGGCCTCACAAGAACAGCAGCCAGCCTTCAGCCCCTTTTTGGCAGATAAACTCCTATTGCTGAACCCTTCCATGCAAAATTCTAACTCTTATGTTTATTGAGATATATTAGATAAAAAGTGACATTTTGTTTTATTTTATCAATTCTGTCCCTTAACAAACCCAGTATTTGTCTAATATTAGAAGTTTCTTGTCAAGGAGCTGGTATTTTCAGCTTCAACTAATTTAGGGGCTTATTTATTGACAAAATGTACTGCTTATGTAAACTTTTTATTATTTAAAGAAATGTTTCTGTGAGGAAGTGTTTTACTTCGGCAAAGATGACTAAATGTCATGTACTGCTTATGATCATTTTGTGACAAGTTGCCTGTCATTTTCAATGTCAGGCTAAATTTATTTATTTATTTATTTTTAAATATTTTTATTCATTTCCAAAAACAAGAAAACATGAATGCAGGTTATTTATGACAATGAAGTATTTACAAATTATTTAAAAAGGTAGGCTAAAACCTCTAAACAGATAGCTAAATTTATTTTGCAGGTGGTCTAGACTGGAATTTAGTGTACTACTTATCTATTATGGTGTTTTACGGACTCTGTATGTGTGGGAATCTGTAAGTTTGTGCTTGTGTAAACTGACAACTTATCTTTTGACTTGACTCATGCAAGTGATTCTGAATGCATCCAAAGCATCCTGCTTGATCATAGCATGAATGATTATCTTGCTTCCATTGATCTAACTTTGCGAGCTCAGTCTTCCCCTAAGCCAAGGGTAGGTAACTCTGCAGTGACCAGCAGTCATTGCACAGAGCACTCATTTACCTCTTCTGCTTGGTCTGATGTAGTCCTTTTAACCACCATTTGCAGGGTGTCAGCCATGTCCCCATCAGCTGCTCTAGTCTCTGAATTGGGTGTGGGAGAATCAACTTTACTAAGACAGGGAGACATACGAGGGGATGCTGCTGCATGTGGCTGGGGGAAAATACCTCTTGATGGTTTAGAAGTTCCTTCTTCTAGTTAGTCATCAGGATTACTTATAAAAAATAAAATAAAAGGCTAAAATTTGCTTATCAGAAGACATGGTGTCTGTCAGAAAATATGATTTTCTTACCTTTGCCAAGAAATTATTTCAGGCAGTCAGTCCTGGTAGTCAGAATGCAGTCTCTGTAAATCACATCAGTAGAAACATTCCTGAGGAAGAAATGTCAGCTGATTTTGATATAGACAGGAATTCTTCTTCTAATGCAGATTCTCAAACCTAGTTCTCAGATGCTGACAAAACCTGTTCCCTACAATCTCCTTTGGAGGAAATTTCCATTCCTCAGATTATAGCCAGGATGATTGACTTATTTTCTATGGGAACAAATGGATGTTCCACTTATCTGAGGAGATATTATAACATGTTACAAGTGGATATGTATTGTTCTATTCCTGTTCCTCCACAGTGCCAGACTTGGAGGATGTATATAATGCTGGCTGTGAGAACCCTAATTCACCCCTTCAGTCCTCCGAAAAGTAAACAGGCTTTACAAAGTTTATGAGGCTAACAAGCATTTATTTTCTTCACCTTAAATCTGACCCTAAAGCCATTTCTACATCTTTGCCAGTAGGGAACAGGCACCTGGTGACATCCAACTCTTCCTCTGTAGGAAAGGAGAGGAAGATTTTGGGAAGATGGTAAGAATATTTTTTTCTTCTTCCATTTTGGAGCATAGAATTCTTAACTATCAGACCTGTATGTGGAAGTTAATGTTTTTTTGTATAAACAGTGTGAGAGATCTAACTACCACTCCTTACTTTGAAGGTAGTATGTATTGCAAGTCTATTGTTTCCAATATTTCTTTGGATCTAAGGATCTAAGCATGCTTTAAGGAGTAAATATGATTGTGCAGATAATGTGACTAGAGCTTCTGCTTCTGCTTGTTGTTTTGGGGAGGTAGGCCTAGATATGTAGTCAAAGGTTTTTTAATGAGGTAAAGTCTGAATTGGCTTCCGTCCTCATCACAGCACTACTTCAGCCCTCTTAGCCTTTACTAACACCATAAACCATAATCGCAACAATAATTATATATCCTCATCCCTCTTTTTGGATCTTTCCAAGGCATTCGATATGGTTGATCACCAACTTTTAATCCACACCCTGCAAACATTCTGTCTAGATACTGGAGCCCTCCAATGGTTTCAATCCTACCTGAATGGTCGACAGCAGGCTGCCCTCTGGCAGAACAAACTCTCTAACCTTATACCTAACACCCTCGGAGTACCACAAGGCTCTATACTAGGGCCCTTGCTGTTCTCCATCTTCATTAACGACCTTTATACTGTCATCCCAAAAGTCAGCTGTATCCAATATGCTGATGACTCTATTCTGATTTGCTCAGCCACATCTCCAGTAGAGTTATGGTCAGCTACCCAGACGACCTTTAATACAATAGAAAACTGGCTTTCTGAACATCGTCTGATCCTAAATCCCCAAAAAACTAAAATGCTGTTATTTTCACCAACACGTAGGTCTACCGCTTTCACCTTTACCATAAAATCAAATGATGGCACAATAATCTCCCCTGACCCATCTACAAAACTATTAGGTGTCATCATAGACAGTAATCTAAAATTTGACCTACATGTTAACCAAACTATCAAAACCATCAATAAAAAACTAGGGTCACTTTACAGAATAAAAGCCTTCCTAACCCCTCCAGCTAAAATTGCCATAGCTCGCTCTTACCTTCTTTCAACCCTTCTGTATGCATCCCCTCTACTCTCGAATTTGAACAAGACTGTCCTTAACAAACTCTCAATTTGCTACAACAACATTGCCAGGTTTGCCACTGGGCTGCCTTTTAGGACACATCATTGCATCAATCTAAATCAGCTTGGTTCGCTTGAACTACACAGCCTAATCCAGTATAACCAACTGATTATGGCCTATAAAATCCTCTATAATCCGGACAATACTCCTGCACTTAAAAATATTATCACCCCCTATAACAATCCTAGACCGCTTCGATCCCCTAACAAACTACTAATTCAGACTAGCAAAATTAATAACACAGCCGGTGATTCTCTCTTTACAAACTCTGTAAGTAGATCCTGGAACTCTCTTCCAGCTGATATTACCTTACTTTCCACCTTAGGTCAATTTAAAACTAGACTCAAACAACATTTGTCACTTAACTGGCTATGTCATTGTATCAAGCCTGGCTAACTCTCTCTAGAATGTGTAAAAATCTGTTAACCAGTTTACTGTGTAATTTCATTTAATCCTGACTTGTGCTCAGGATTAACTGTAACCTGTGGAACTTGTTTAACTTGCTTACTTATGTAATCTCTGTAAATAGTCTGTTTGTAATATGTAATTCTGGTATTATGTAATGCTGTATCTGCTTACCCTTGGAGCTTTTCTCCCCGGGCCTCCGCTGAAAATGGACATGCATCCAGTCGGACTATCCTGGTCAACAAATGTAAAATAAATAAAAATAAATAAATTGCTGAATTCAGCTTTAGATAAGGAGGTTTTATTTTGGCCCATTTGCTATGCAGTTCTTCAAACAATTTGTTGGGGGAAGGAAATTAGTTCATGGAGTCTCCCAGATTTTTCATCCACTGCTCCACCACTTATAAATCTCCCAGATCCTGTTTCACATCTAAGAAACAAAACAAGCAATCCCCTGCCTTCTCAAACCAAACAGGGAAAGAAAAGGACACAGCATTAGGGGAACAATAAGAAACAAAGATCCTTTCTTAGAAAAGGGGCATTCTACAACTGTAAAATAACTATATCAGCATTTTCTCCTCATCTCCTGCCCTCCAACCCCCATCTCTCAAAATTTGTCTCAGCAACTGACTGTGTACATTCCCCTTTGGCAACAGATTGGGACAGACTCATGAATGTTAAAGTTGATTCAGGAAGGATGCATTTGGCACTGAATACAAACGTCACTTTCTAGGGGAGTCTCACCCCCACCCTCCAAACCAAACATACATTTTTTTCTAAGGTTCCTCAGCAATTTCTCACCCTAGGAGTCTGATGTCATTAAATCAAGGGGGCTATTCCAGAATGTTTCTGGTAAAATAGAAAGAGTCTTCTTGGAGAACAGTTCTAGATCTTTCCTGGTAGATTTGCATGTGAAAGTTCCTAAATTTAAGATTTGCATTTTTCAGAGTTTGTTACCTCTCATTCCCCAGGGAGGCATTATGCTAACATTGGACTTAAATTCTGCATATTGTCACATTCCCATAACCAAAGGCTTCAGGAAATTTCAGTTCATTCATTCATTCATTCATCAATTTCAGGACATTATCAGTTAACTGCATTACCCTTTAGGTTATCTACTTCAAGGGTGTTTATAAAGTGTCTAGTTTCAGTCATATCTCATTGGAGATTGAATAGCATTCACATTTTTCCTTATTTAAATGACGTGCACATCTTTGCAGAGTCTTTTCCCAGCTATCAAGAGTCATTACTATGGGTTTGATCTTTTCTGGCCAGACTGAGGTTATAGATAAATATTCAGATATTCTCCTTGATCTTGGCACACAGCATTGTCTTTCTAGAGTGTCTAATAGACTCCCAGCAACTAAAGGCTTTTTTGATACAGGAGAAGGTGTATTTTCTGCCTGTAAACATTCATTATTCTTGACCCATGGCATCTATCTTTCTCATAATTCCTCTTGACAGGTTTTACATGAGAAAGCGTTAATGTTTTCTAAAAAAAAAACATGGACCCAACATAAAAACATGGACATGACATTTGCATATTTTGGAATTCCAGATTCTAATATTGAGCCTTGTAAAAAAAGGAACTGAACTGATGGAAACAAAAAATACAAGAAAACGCAGGTCACCCCCTTTCCCCTATAACTCCCAAGCAAATCTGCAACTGTGGATACCTCATATTTCACTTGGGGTGGCAGTTTCAATGGGGGTAAAGATGCTAGGCCTGTGGGATTTGTGCCTACTTTTCAAGAGTCACTCTTCATTCCTTTGATATTTGCAGGTTGAGAGGTGTGGTGACTCAGAGAATTGTAGGAAGGAGCTTGGATAATGTTGTTTGCTACACTTTTACGGAGTTAGTGTTTTAGGTTCAGATCTTTTTTTCGGTTATCAACATGCTGTCTCATTAGGGGTGTGTTCTGTTTTCAGCCATCTACTCTGATTTTTAAAGTTTAGTGCTATGATTTTTAACATTTGAAGGTTGGGAGGTATGATGTGCAGTTTAAGAAGAAGACTCTTCCTTGGTCTAGGGGGTCATGTGTGAGATTTAGATGACTTTCAGTTAGATATTTGTAGGGCAAGTGAAACCTGGGCTGTCAAGATGGCATGTACCAAGTCAGGAGATCAGTTAAATATCCACATAAATACAAAACAGATAGACCTCACAGTTAAAAGTTGGAATTGTAAAATCTAATGTAGAGAAAATCTAGAACAGAGTGTGCAGAGTTACACTGGATAAGTCGGTTTAAAGCTGACACCTTTCCTGGTTTAAATGGCAAAGTGTCTTTGAAGCCCATTTTAAGGACTAGGAACCTGCCCCATTAGTTTTAATGTTTTATAGTCTGTATTTTTATTGAATGTTTTTATGTTCTGTGAGCTGAAAGGTTTTAAGCTTTTATTACAACATTTTTATGGTATTATATGTTTAAGAGGGTGTGTTGTTTTATGTGAATGCTGAATGGTTATTGCTTTCTGACATCACTGTTTGATTGTTTAAATAGTCTTCTGGCATTTTTTATCACTGGTCTGATGAAGCTACAGTTGTAGTGAAAGTGCTTAACTCATTAAATTAAATTTTTTGTATCCCTTCGTGTGGTGGTTGGATTGTTGGACTGCTCAAATATACAAATATATTCCTGTTTGTAATCATGGAGGAAAAAGCCTTTTCTTATCGATTATAACACAGGTTCATTTCATATGACTGGACACTGTGTGACATTACTGCCATGTAATGATTGTGATGATGACAGTGACAAGTTAGCTGGAAATATGCAAATTCTGACATAGTTCTTTTGATGGTATGTATAGTAAAGTGTACACTCTACAAGACCACTGCCCGTGCACTAATTCAGGAGAAGTAATCCCTGCAGTATGCATTTTCTGACTTTAGGGTAAGAATTTCTTGAATTCAGTACATGGTACTAAGCATTTGGTGAAAGCCTTTGGTGATACAGTTAGTATATTTAAGGCATTTATGTTATTGCTAGTCATAACCCCAAGGCATTACCATTTGCGATCAAGATATTCATGCCAGTAATTAATACATATCAGCTAGCTAGGTTGGTATTTCAGTTTGCAATGTGCATAATCTTTGCTTCACTGGTGTTAAGTCATACCCTACCACCAATTAATCATTGTGACAGGAAGATAACTCCAGACTGCAGATCTTTGGCCAGTGTTTTGGGGTCACAGGAAGAACATCATACATTTGAGTAATTGGCATATTGAACCAAAGATGCATTGTGTATGTGGTCAGGCACAGAAGAAAAAGATGGTCAAGGATGGAGCCTTGTGGCACCTCAGAAGAACCACTGTAGGTACAAGCATTGTTTTATTACCAGATGAACAATTTTGTTTTGCATCTAAGATAAAAATGAAATGAAACACAAGTACTGATGCTTAGTTTTTTTGATTTAATTACTGTATAAAGTATTCATGATCACCAGTGACAAATGATTAGCAGAATTCAATCAGGAAACATAGAAGGAACATTGTCTCCCTTGCCAGGGCTGACCCATTGTTATGCGCTGACTGCAAATTGCTGTGCTGGGATTTGTTAAGCACATTGCATTGGGTATGCTAATTAATAAGTAGTCACCACAGTTTTCAGAATGTATGTTAATGAACTCAATATTTGTAGCTATTTCCTTTAGATGGGTTTTTACTCTTGGAAATAGGGATCCGCCTCCTGTTTTAACAAAGCTGAGGCCCCCCTGTCCTCTTTAAGGCTCCCGTTTATTAATATAGTAAGAGATACGATAATGTAAGGACCAGTTTGCTTTATAAAGGCTGATGGCAGAGTATCAGAAGAAGGAGAATCCTTTTTTATAGCAAGCTGATGCTTCACAAACTAATAACATTATAAGTGAAATGAATTAATACCTCCAGTACAGTGTGACTTAATCAACGAGTTTTCCTGTCAAATCCTTGGGTACAGAAGCAAAATTATTAGGAAAGCCATACACAGTATCAAATTCAGTAACCAGAGAGAACATTGTATCCTACAGCAAGACTTCCCTAATAGGTTATTTAATACTTTCCAGATCTTGGTTGTATAATCAGATTATTTTGTCTGATTGTTTTATAAAACACCATTGAATTTAGACTGTTGTTTAACCTTCCTAATTTTCTGCTCATGTTTCTCAAGGCTTTAAAGATATTATGTATATGTTTGCGTAGGGACCTAGACTTCCTCTTAGTTTAACCTCTTTCAGTAATTGGATGCCATTCCAAGAGTTATGCATGGGATGGTCTTATATTTGGTTCTAATGTGTTTGCTGGGACAATGTCTATAAAACAGTCCAAGCAGAACTAGAAAACAAAATACCCTCTAGGCCATTTGGAAGGAATGAATGCAATGTGGGTCAACTAAGTGGATTGGTTTTCTGTTTTACTGTACTGATAAATAGGCTTTGGAAACTTCTTATGTTCCTAATGATGGAAAGAATATTATGTCAAAAGTTTTGTCTTCCCTATGGTGTCTTTTTTTAGGCAATGTCAGTCTTCTAAAGCTTCCAGTATAACAAAATAGATCCAGATAACATAAAGGTATTGTTGCTTCAGAGCTAAGAGACTAAACAAAAAATTCCACTCCTAACAAGCACTCTTACCCTGGTAAACATGAATATATGCATCATTACAGAAACCTGGTTCAAGACCAATGAGAGCAGTTCATCAATGTAAAGATTCAATCACCATCAACATCATCTACAACCCCTTTTTTTCCATTTTCTACATGGGGTGGGATATTGCATCAATTGTCACCAGTTTTCTCAATTCAGTGCCACTCTCCTACATCTTTGACAGTTGTGACTGACTGTTGCAGGTCTACTCTCACAAAATCCACCCATCTGTTTTTGGATGCCTTCAGTTCCTCTTGCCTTCTTCATTTTTCACCAGATTGTCTGTTGCTTTCCTGCATATGTGCCCAATCTGTTCTTTTTGACATTCTCTGCAGTTGGAGCTATTTGGGCTTCAGCTCTGATGCCTTCATGTAATCTGCCCCACAGTGTGCATCCTACCATCCATCTTAGGCACTTCATTTCCATCACCTCTAGCTTTCTCAACTACTCTGTCTTCACTGCCCAGGTTTCTGGAATACAGTAGTATTGGCCACACTACTGTTTTGTATACCTTTTCTTTCAGCTCCTTTGGCATACCTTACCTTTTAGCTCTTTGGCATCTTTTTGTTTCACACAAGCCCTGACACACTATGCCATTTGGCTGCAGCCCCTCAAATTCTAGCTTTGACATCCTCTTTTAGACTTCCTTTCTATTCAACTCCCCCCCCCCCCCGCATTCTCAAAGCTGTTAACCTGTTCTGTTATTTTTCCTTTCTAACTCAACTTTCTTCTTCTGATTTTCCCCATTTGCTGCCATTACAATGGTGTTACCTACTCAGTTTCATCCAGTGTGCCTTCAACTTTTGCATTCCATTCTGTTTGTCATTTGCTGAAGTTCCTGTTCAGAGTCTGTCTGCAATGCCACATTGTCTGCATGAACCAACTTTACTGATCTGTCCCTACCTGTCTGTTTGCTAATATAGTCCTTCACCAGCATGAACAATGATGGGCTCAGAGCTGAACTCTGATGCACACCCATTCCTACTTTGAACAACTCTGTAAGTCGAATAATGTTTCTGTGACTTCAAACCAACACAAAACTGTCCAAATCAGCCTCTTGGGACCTTGTCATAATATTTCTTTCTCCAAGTCTAGGAATGCCCAGTTGGACTCTTTCCTCATCTCTAGCTTCTTCTCAAGTATCTGTTTCACTGCAAACATCAGATTGATTGTGTTGCATCCTAACCTGAATCTGAATTGCCCATTTCCCATCTTATTTTCGGGCCTATATTATATCATCAAAACATCGGATCATCAAATGGCATTTCATCAGAAATGCCATTCATTGAACCCTCCTCATGTGGGGGCACCATCTGCTAATCATATATACCAACTTGAAAATCACACTACGGTGAGGAAAGGGCAAATTTCCCGTTCCTTACAGTAATGTGATCTCAGTAAGAACAGTTTGAAGAATGGCATGTTCGATAAAATGTCATTCAAAATGCCATTCAATGATCTGTTTTTTTTGATTAAATAATAGGACCCCTTATTTTCTACTATTCTGTGTATTCGCTTGTCAATCACCCTCTCCTGAACTTTCAAATAATGTGACAGGAGTTCGATACCTCTATATTACCTGCAGTTGTGGATATCTCTTTTATTCTTGTACATTGGCACTAGAATGCTTATTCTCCAGTCATCTGGAATTTGCCTTTCTCTCAATGCTGCTGTGAGTACCCTCTGGAGCAATATCTCCCCTAACTCAGCCAACATCTTGCTTTTATCTGCTGTGACCTCATCTGAGTCTGCTGCTTTCCCTGACTTCATTTTACTTAGTGCTATTCTTACTTCTTATAGGGTGGGCTCCTCTTCTTCTTTTGAGGTAGGCTATGTCTGGGGCAGTACAGCTTCTGTGGAGTTTTCTTCATTCAAAAGCTGCTGGAAGCACTTCTTCCATCTGCTTTTGATATGCTATCAACTGGTGAGCATGTTGTTGATGGTATCTCTTATGAAAGGTGTCTGATGACTATATTCTTTATCTTTTTCTCTTTGCCTTGCAACCTTTCTTTGTGCAATCTGCTGAGTCGCTTGCTAGAAGCTGGTAGAGTGTATTGCTCTTTGCTATAGCCACTGCTCTCTGTTCTTAGCCTTGTCCATCTTTGCTATCTCGCACTTTTTTTTTGCCCTCATTTTTTTTCGATGACTTCCTGGAGTTCTGCATTTCATCACCATCTCTCCTTATGTACCTTATTTCCATATCTGGCTTGGCTGCTTATCTCTTCTTTAGTCCTCACACATACTGTTTTAAGGGGTTGCCATTCTTCAATTTCACCTATTTCCTCTTCATTCTGAGGTGCTCCATCCATGACTAATTACTTAAACTCTAGTGTCTTCTTTAGAGTCAACTTCCATGTCTTTAGCCTAATTTTTGTTGACCTTAGAGCCCCCTTTGCCACTGTTTGCAGCTGATTATGGCAACTGTTGGTTTATGATGTGGGCTGACTGTTTCACTGTGGATGGCTTTGCAATTGCTGATTCTACCCCGCTGTCCAGCTGAGTTTCATGTTGGTCCCTCTTATATGTGATCTTGTGTCTAAATCTCTTGCTGAATCATGTGTTTGACAATATCAATCCATTTGCCACATAGAGGACTAGAATGGACTCTCCCATGTGGATGCAGATAATCCTCATACCCAGTTCTGTCTGTTTCATGCGTGGATTCAGGTCCCCCATTATCAACAGCAACTCATGTTGCCCTGATTTATATAGTAGGACCTACAACTGCTGCCTGAATGCACTCTTTTTCTCACTATCACAAGCCTGCTGGGAGGGCATATGGTGAGATTATTAATTGTGCTCTATCCTTACACTGGATTCTGATTGCCATACGTCTGTCACTAATTCTGATGATATTCCCCATTGTCTTCTGAAGCATCTCCTTCACCAAAATTGCCACACCATTTCTAGTCTGTCCTCCTCCTGTGCAGTAGACTTTGAATCCCATGACAAGCAGATTTGCTGCGCTGCCCTTCCATCTTGCCTCCTAGATGCAGATAATGTCCAGCAGGTCCTCCTTACCATCGTGTCATCCACTTCCATGGTGTGTGCTGTCAGTGAACCTATATTAAGTGTAGAAATCCTTAGTTCATGCTTGCAGATTGATTGATTTTGCTCCTTGCATTCACTCAACATAGCTGTCGGAAGTAACCCAAGCTGGGCAACTGGACACTGGCCAGCTGTAGCTGTTTGAGCTAGGGTGGCTGGGCTTTATGATAGGTATGCACTAGGCAAATTGGTACATAGCCCCCTCTTACCATTAACATGGGTCTCTGGTCCATGTCAGAGTAGGCTGAGTCTTCAATCCATGTATCACTGGCAAATACCCATTTCCATTTTTGGCGACTAAATTTTTGACATTAGTTAATGCAACCAAATCACCTAGAGCCAATTGTTAGACTGAATGGCTGGCCCTCAAAATATGCACAGTTTGTGATCGATGTTCACCTATCTAGAGGATACTGTGGACCACCATTGATACCTAAAGTGATTGGTTTTTACAACTTTTCCCCTGATAGACACCATCTTGAATTTGTCCTGCTACCCACAACTCCACTGTTTGGTGAATCTGAGGTGGAAATACCCAGCATATTTTTGGGTGGAATTCCACAGAGACACAAGCATTGGCTGATAGTCAGGACTGAATCGTGTACCTTTTGCAGGGGAGGTGAAGACCTTAACTATTATGCCGGCTATGCTCAAAACCTACCACAATTTCAGGCACACCACATTAGATGAAGACAGTAATGTTGCAGTGTCTCCATATTCTTAAAAAAAATTCACCTCCAGACTTATTGGACAAGATTATGGCCTAGAACTCCTTCACAATTCACTTACTGTTAATAAACCCCACTTATAATATCATCGCTAACTATAGGAGCCCCTCTGTAGTTCCCTCATTACATACCTCCTAAGTAACTAGTATGGAGTCCCTATGCATTAAGCAAAATGCCATTCATCAAGGAGACTTCAACTAGCCCTCCATTAACTGATAGACTTATTCAGCCTCAACATACATGCCCAGAAATTTCTGCATTTTATCAACACAAACTTTCTGTATCATCTAGTCTGCACCCCTACAAGGGGCAATAAAATCTTGGACTTGGTCCCTGCCAATATGGGATAGATTTGCTCCCCATCAATGTTTATTTTCTCCCTAGTCATATCGGACCACAAATCAGTCATGTCCACCACAAGACTGAAGCCATAAGTATTCTCCAACTACAGCAACATTCAGAGATTATTCAAATCTGCTAAAACTGAGTGATGATTTGACAAACTTAAAAAATTGCTTCCGACCTGATGACCTGAATGCTTAAATAGAATCCTTTACCTCCAAACTCTATGCACATGTAAATAGTTGCATAAATGCATCTACCCCCTTTCAAAGTAAATATAAAATCATATTTATGAATAAACTACTATCATGCAACCCAAATATAAACAGACTGTATAGTAACAGAAAAATCTTGCCACATGGAAAGATAAATGTATCTCTCAAGATGCTAAAAATACTCTTCATAGGTTCATAGGTAAATACTAGACTATTGGCCCTAGGGCCTATATAAGCCTAGCCAAATGGTACCCTGGTTTTCACCACCCAAGAAAATTATTTTCCTGTGCCCCTGTTGAGCAGAGCCACAGAAGTGATCCCCAGGGTGAATTTCCTATCTCCCATCCAGTCATCAAGATTTTTCTTGAAGAGTGCTAATGAGGAGCTTTGTTTGATATAGACAGGTAGTTTATTCCAGAGTATGGGAAGTCTCTGGGACAGGAATTTATCCCTCCAGCATGTTCTGTTTATTGAGGTGGCAAGGTTTAGGTCCCTAGAGTGTGTAGCTCGGAGGGATTGGGATTTCTTTAAGTGGAGCATATACAATAGCTCTGAGTTGGACATAGCTTTGTATGTTAGGCAGAGATCGCCTCTGAGTAGGAGATATGCGACGGAGTAAAGATGGAATTTTTTGAGACAGTCTGTGTAGGGCATCTGTTTGAGGCCAGTAATCCTCTTTGTGAGGTATTTATGTGGCCTTTCTAGTTGTTATAGATGTCTGGTGAGGTACATACCCAAAGGGGCATTGTACTCTATAATGGGTTTAATGAGTGCTAAGCTATACAAGAAAATCCATACCCTGATTAAATCACCCAAAGCCAGATATGAGATACAAATAGCCACCCAGGTGAAGGATACCCACAAAGCCTTGTTTAACTATGTTAGAAAGCTCAGAAATAATGCACAGCACTGTGGAGACCTAATAGTAAATTATATCACATATTGAATACAGAGGGCATTGACAACCTATTAGCAGACAAATTTAGCTCAAACAGCACTCCCCTCTCCCCTTCTGTATTCCTAGATCACATACCCCATCTACATCTCGTCAAAACTCCCAATAACAAGTCCTCAAGGCACTGTCCAAGGCCAAAAACATTACTTCCATAGGGTTGGTTAACATACTGGGTTGCCTTCTGGTCATTCTGAAACAGGACTTGTCAGACCCTCTACAGAGGTTATTCAATATCAAGCTTAGGTTCATAGGTTCACAGATACATACTAGGCCAATGACCACTGGGGCCAATTTAAGATTAGCTATGCATCTCAAATGTATCTGACAAGTTTAGTTACCTTAATATTATTCTAAGGAGTGTATGTAGGCTAGAGCTTGGGTAGCCTAGCATTTACAGGCTGCCTCTGTCATTAAGCGACATAGGTTCCAGGCTAGGGGTGAATTTCCAATTCTCCATTCACTGGTCCAAGTTATTCTTGAATTGGGTTAGGGAAGAACTCTGCTTCAAATGGATGGGAAGCTTGTTCCAAAAAAAGGGTAGTCTCTGAGACACATGCCAGTCCCTCAAACATGTCCTATTTATGTTGTAAGCAAGGGTAAGTCCCTAAATCAGATAACTCTGATAATATTTGTTTTGCAGGAGGTCCATCAGACAGGATCCAAGGATGCCTTGTATGCCAGGCAAGCTTATCCCCTCAGCAGCCTGTAGGAATGTGAGTAGAGGGCTAAGGCTTTGAGGTGACCTGCTTGTTGTTTACACCCTGTATCCTTTCTATGAGAAACCTCTGTGGATGTACCAGTTGCTGCATATGCCTGGTCATATACATACCTAAGGGACATTGTACCCTATGATTGGTCTGACGAGGACAAAGTATAGTGCAGCAATGACTTCCTTGGACCTAGATGTCAAAAACCTTTTTATAAGTCGAGCAACATAGAATAATTTCCTTACTACTGTAGCCATGTGATGGTCACAGGCCAGGTAACTGCCTACATGTGTCATCAAATCTCTAACTACTGGGTCTGTTCTTAGGGATGGTTATCAATTAAGTAGTTTCCTGAAGTAGCTGACCTCTGAAAGGATATTATTATACATTTCTTGGTGCTGAGTTTTAGACCATGACTTTGGCACCAGTTATTTGTCTGAGTCAGCCCTCCTGGGAGGAAATTTGTGTTTTTGGGGTATTCCTCTTCATACATGAAATCTGGGCAAAGCTTAAAATAATGGGGGAACAGAGACCCAAAAATAGGGACATATTTTAAATATTGCTCATACAATGTTAGAAAGATACAAGAATAACACAATTTGGGCTAGCGGTAGTTTTGAAGGATATGAAATTTGAAACTCAGATGTATGTCATTATTTACTGATTTCAACCATCCGTGAGTTGCCAGAAGACCACTATTAAGAACAGACCAAAAATATGAGGCAAAAATCTGGACATTCTTTGAAAATCTGGACAGTTGAGAGATATGGGGTGTTCTATGATTGCACATAGTTTACAATTGTCTGCAAACTTGGTCAGCTAGAGGCCCTTACTCTTAGTTTTCACCTCAGAGAAGTGGATCCCAAAATGGAGAGGACTCAGCACAGAGCCCTGAGGGACTCTGGTAGTGACCAGCCACTTTGTGTAGGCGGACACCCCTATCCTAACTTTTTGGGTCCTATCTGAGAGCTCTCCAGCTCTCCAGCAGGTAACACAGGGTCTATATCTAATTCTGTGAGTTTGTCTGTAATGCCCCAGTGGAGTACTGTACTGAATACCTTGGCCAGATCAACATAGGCAGCATGCACCATTTTGCCCTTGTCCATTTCTTTAGTGACCTTCTTGAAGAAATTCACCAGGTTTATTAGGCATGATCTGTCCTTGATGAAAACAAACTGGGTAACTGGGTTGGATCAAGTGTTTGAAGATTTCCAATGTCATTTTTAAAAATTCCATGATAATTCTTTCCATGGGTTTTGCATTTGAAACTAGTCAGTCTTATGGGTCTGTAGTTACCAGAGTCAGTTAATGGCAGCCCTTGTGTAGAGGGATAACCATTATAGTTTTCAATTCATGAGGGATGACTGGAGGCTACAGTTAAATACTAACTCTAGTGGTCCTGATAGGTTATGTTTCATGCTATTAGGCAGGCATCCTGAGATATTATCAGGGCCCATTGATATGGTATTCTACGGTCTTCTGAGTGCCTCAGAGACCTGCTCCCAAGTAATAGCTGGAGGGTCATTATGTTTGATGGTATTTCTTGAGGGGTGGGTTGGGAGTGGGAGAGATGGATGAAACTGGAGCTGAATTTCTAATGTCGGATGAATGGATGACAGCAACAGTCATCCCCTTGCACAAAGGTGGGGCATCAACTGACCAAGGTAATTACAGACCCATAAGCCTGACCAGCCTTATCTGTAAGGTAATCATAATGGAATTAATAAATAATGGCACAGGCAACGTACAAGCTCTGATCCAAACCAGCTCAGATTTGTTAAGGGGAGACTTATTCTGGTCGACTTCCTTGAAGAGGTTTCTAAAGCAATGAATGAGGGCAAATCAGTACACACAACATATCTAGATCTCACAAAAGTGTTCAACATATCCCACATTCAAGCATCATAGAAGAACTCTCAGTTAAATGTTAAGACTTATGTAACTCATTGGATAGTAAACTGTCTCACAAATAGAAGCCTGGATATTAAGGTGGGTGACTGTACCTTCTCCAAAAGACCTGTCACTAGTGGCCCCTACTGTAATGCCTTCCCTGGTAAGGTCAGACCACAAAATGGTCTCCTTTGAAGTAAAAATAAAACCTGGACCCCCAGCTAAACTTGGAATATTCAGGAACTATTATAAGCCTAACCTCCTACTATTAATTAATTGAGAACCTGGCAAAATGTCAGGCCCCCATAAACACTGAGAACACTGCTGCCTATGCAGAACTGTTCACAGAAACCTTGTACAAGCATGTTAATAGCTGCATAGAGGCAGCTGTACCCACTAGGAAGAAGTACAGAACTAACTCAAAAAACATGCCACCCTGATGGAATCACAAAATCAATAGGCTGTATAACAGGAGGAAGAAAATCATGGCAAAAATTAGGGGGTGTAGCACCCGGCAGTATAAATGCACTCTCATCAAACTAAATAAACAACACAGAAGACAAAGTCAACCAAAGCCAAATTTGAGGTAAAATTGGCCTCCCAGACCAAGGACAACTGCAAAGCATTCTTTAGCTATGTCCACAACCTCAAAGGCAATACATAATTGTGTGCAGAGCTCATTGTAAATGGAGCCAGCTATACTGAGCCAGAAAATACAGTAAACCTCCTGCCTGATAAATTAAGCTCCAACTTTCCCCCTCTTTCCCCACAACCTTCCCTCAAGAAATATCATTAAATATAACTCCCCCTACTATCACTAGAGAATAGGTCTTTAATGCTCTCTCTAAGACCAAAAACACTGCATCAATGGGCCAAGACAATATCCCAAGATGGCTTCTAAATAGCATAAAACATGAACTATCTGGGCCTCTGGAATTACTGTTTAACTGTAGCTTACAAACAGGCTTTGTGCCTCATGAATGGAGAAAGGCAACAGTCATCCCTCTGCACAAATGTGGGCCATCTACAGACCCTGGAAACTACAGACCCATAAGTCTCACTAGTCTTATATGTAAACCCATGGAAAGAATTATTATGGAGATGATCAATAGAGATATAGTAAGCCTCCAGATACTGGATCCAACCCAGTTTGTTTTTTGTCAAGGGCAGATCATGCCTACTCAACCTGGTGAACGTCTTTGAGAAGGTCACCAAAGGAATGGATGAGGACAAAATCATTCACACTGCCTCCCTTGACCTGGCCAAGGCATTTGACACAATACCTCACTCAGACATTGTTGACAAACTCAAGAGGTTAGTTACAAACACGTATATCACCTGGTGGACAGCTAACTGGCTCACAGACAGGACCCAGGAAGTTAGAATTGGGAAGTCCATCTCTACAAAGAGTCCAGTCACAAGTGGAGTCCCTTAGGGATCAGTTTTTGGACTGCTCCTTTTTGGCATTTACTTCTCAGAAGTCAAGGCCAATGTCAGTGGTCTCTGGCTGACTAAATTTGCAGATGATTTCAAATTAAGAGCTGTCATTGAATCTCACACTGACACACATGTTCTCCAGAAGGGGCTGACACAGACAAAAAACTGGTATCAGAGCCATGGCCTAAAACTAAATGCCAAGAAAAGCATAATAGTATTCTTTGGGAAGTCATCCATCCCTGGTAACAATCATATTGACAACACACCCCTTAGAGTTGACCTAGTAGTCTGGGACTTAGGGATTCACATAGATAGTATTCTAGCCTTTGACCATCATGTGTCTACAGTGGTGAGGAAATCCTTCTATGTTGCACAACTTATAAACAAAGGTATGACATCTAAGTCCAAGGAAGTCATTGTTCCACTGTATTTGACATTCATCAGACATATCATTGAGTACAATGCCCCCTTTGGTATGTACCTAACCAGGCATATCCAACAACTGGAACATCCACAGAGGTTCCTCACTAAAAGAATACAGGGCATAGGTAACATGTCTTGTGCAGACCATCTGAAGACCCTGTCCCTGTATTCTGTCTTCTACAGGCTTTTGAGGGGAGATCTATGTCTGGAATACAGGGCATTGTCAGACCTCCTGCATATCCACAAAACAAGCAGCACCAGAATTACCCATTCTAAAGACTTAAATCTTGCCTGTGATATAAATAGGACCTGCTGGAGAGATAGGTATGTATCCCAGAGACTACCCCATCTGTGGAACAGACTCCCCATCCATGTGAAGCAGAGTTCTTCCCTAACCCAATTAAAGTATAAGTTGAACAATTGGATGGGAAACTGGAAATTCATCCTTGGTTTGGCACCTATGTCTCTAATGGATACAGGTAATCTCTAAATGGTTCATCTCCTAGGCCCATGCTTACACTTATCAAGAGTACCAGAACTTGTCAGAGATTTGGGATACATGGCTAGGCTTAAAAGGCCCTTGTGGTCATGAGCCTAGTGAACACCTACGAATCACATTATTTTTTTTTCTAAATGACATCTCTTACATTTAGCTTTCATCTTCATGAAAAAATTAAGGCTATGCAGACAATAAAGGCATTTTGATACTATTCAAGACAATGGTCCACATACAGTGTGTTTATCATGCTAGTATTATGTGGTGTGGGCGTGCAGTACTATGAGTGCACCAAATCTATGTTACTATATTACCATTGTTTTATGCAATAATACTACACTCTGTCAGATTTTGCTTTTGCTCTTCTATCTATACTGCAAGTACTTTACATTTTAAAGTAATCCACAGCAAACAGGATCCGAAGCAAAATAATCCAAAAGCAAGCAATGAAGTAAAATTCTTTTAATTCGAAAACAGCACACCTTAACAATCCGTAATAGAACAGCAACACGAATAGGCTTTACATTTTAACAACTAAAGTTAATTTATTTCTTCTTTCTCCTTTTTATTCATATAACTGGATACCTTTCATGCCATTGCTCCGGTGGTCTGTTTTTCATTTAATCACATTTAGTAGTCAGTTTATTTCTCTGCCATTTTAATGCTCACTGCTTGACCCTTCTCAATCTCTTCTCCTTTTCCTAATAAAGCAAAATATAACTTATTGGAGAAGGAAAGTATTAACATGTCTGGTTTTCATTTAGGCTTTTGATCAGCAGCTAATATGGATATGGAATTTTCTCACTTGGTACTAAAAACAAACATGGTGGAATGATTGCTAAATATCCTTTGGATGCCATTGACTGAGGACAATGAGGTACCCCAAAAGGACAATGGTACTTGACGTTCTTGCATTTTATTCCAATTTGATTTGTGACTCTCAATTGATGGAGGCTGGTTAATACCATATTTATGTTACTTAAGATGAAATAAGCATAATGCTAAGCTAAGTCAGCTGACTTTAGAGGAATGCTTGTCATGAAATATAGGGCAACCAGAAAAAAGGCAGACAGAATAATCTTGAATGAAAAGGGGCATCAAATACATCAATCCAATTTAATGTGAGGTAATTCACTTAGCATCATTATAGTTAGTTATGACTGCTGTTCAAGTCTGTATTTCATTAAGCTGACTTCAGAGCTGCTTATTTTGGTTGCATTTGGCAAAAGTGAGACATCAAATATCAGAGCATACATAGAAATCAAAGAAAAAATGCACAGTCTATCTGCAGTCATTTGGTTGGAGTATATTCAAAATGAGGATTCGATAAATTCTACACCTGTTTAACAAACTTTTTCTTAGTTTGGTAGCCATCCTGATAATAAAGTGAACCTTTCCAAGAAGAACCTATTTCAACAAACTTACAAAAATATTTCATGAAATCAGGTAAATGTTCGGATAACAATATACCATATAATACAGATATGTAATGCCACTAAATGCCATTACTGTTAGCATAAAACATTATTCCAATTTGTTTAAAAATGTTCTCCTACTATATCATATACAATTACAAGCACACTGCTTTCCATGTAATTATAATATGTACATTAATATAAATTTATGTTTAAAATTTCAGTACCTTAACATTAGTAGCAAATATTGTTTCCTTCTACAAATTGTTGCTAGACTGTTGACACATACAAATGCATGTCATTCTAAGTATAATAGCTTTTTAAAAAAGGCTTACATTTTTCAAAAACAGGTTTCTGTCTGGTTACAGAGAAATTTTGAATTACTTTTCATTATGTGTTATTCTTGTTGAGGTCTACTTGTGGAAAAGCCTTGGCAGCCAAAGCAGCAGTAGAATGCTTTTGAACTCCTGTCTGAAGTTCTGATTGAAGGTTCCATAAATTATACCATTTAAGCAGCTGTTGAAATAGTTAGAAAAGTAGCTTGTAGTAAAAACCCAGTTTGGAATTCTGGGAGTCTTCCCTGGAGGGCTCAAACCTATGACCAGACTGTTTATGTGGAAAGGGCTCCAACAAATGGCAAACAGTACAAAGACTATGAACATGGTCAAAAAACTCTTAATTTCAGCTGATTTGAGCTTCTGCTTCCCATCCTTCCTGACCCGATACTTAACTTTAATGACGAGAGTCCAGATCCTTGCATAGCAGAAAATTATAACCGTCATAGGTATTATGTAATGAATAACTGCCACTGTTATGTCACTAACTGCATTAACAGACTGTGTAAAAGTACATATGTATACTTGTTCATTATAGCGTACAGTGCCAGTGGTAACAATCGGCATCAGTGCAATAACAGTCAATGTCCAGATTAAGCAGAGCCAGAGGACAGTGTTCCATGTGCTGTAGATTTTGCCATATTTGGTATTGTGGCAGATGTAGAAATATCGATTGATTGCAATTCCCATGATGTTATAGACAGATGCAAGCATGCTAATGTTTAAGAAATAGCTGGCAACCTGACACTGCACGTCTCCCACTATCCAACTGTCTTTAAAAATTGTCAGTATAATTAATGGATATGGATAAACTGCAGCCAGCAAGTCAGCAATGGATAGGCTAATTACAAATATGTTACCTAGGGAAGAAACAGAAAAAATAAAATTTTTGACTTGAAAAATCTAAAATATAGGATCACATTACAACATAATAAAGTATGCAGACTATGCAGACTAAATGAGAGCTTAGTATACTTTTACTGAACAAATAGCAGATTTTATAGTTTATTTATAAACCACAGCCAGCAGGCAATTCAGCATCATATACTCCTTCACACCACGTGGCTAAAGGTTTTGCATTTTCTGGTGTTATATCAAACAAGAATTACTTACCTAAATATCCCAAACATCTTTTGGAGTCATAGAGTTCATCTGTACATAAAATATAACATGACCACAAACATAATTCCTTTCTATATAATCTAGCTATGCAAAAAAAATTAGCATGTTCAAGGTAGAAGAAAAACACTTTCTCTATCACATTCAGTTATTATATCCTAGTGTTCTTATATCTAAATCTGATGAGTGATGTTAAAAGACATTTTATGAGTCTGTTGACAATTATACTTTCATCCGTACTACATAGCCACTTCCATTTTATTTCTGTTGATTTTTATTTTTCTATTTGCTATTAATCCATCTCAGTTTTGAAAGTATTATACTAATTTATTTTATGACCAAGTTTGCCTATTAGGCACAAGTGATCTTTTTACATTTGACCGAGATAAATAGTGTAATTAAATGACCTGCAGAGAGTCACATATTTTACAAACAGAGAATAAGGGAGTCAGACCTCCATCCTATGCACTCAGAATGATCTGTTTCAAGTTAATTTCTTTGCAGTATCACACTTTCATTTCTAATGATTTGATAACCATTTATGACATCTTGTAGCTAGTAGATGTGGTCATTATTATTTTGTTGTCCAGGTGACCACTGTGAAGCTTAACCTAATTTTTCAGTTACCCCAGAGCATTGTCTGGTTAACTGACATGTTTAGAATAATAAAGAATGCAAATGGATGTTTATGGAATCAAACCCTTGACTACAGGAAGCAACTTGTTAACAGCTCATAACCTTAAACTTCTGCATTAACATGCAGATAAAGCACATTTTTGTACTGTATTAGAATTTGGTCTTTCAGTTCAAAGCTCCCCATCATTATAAAAACATTTTTAACGATCTAGAGATAGCCTGTGTAAAAGATAATAGTGTGGTGGATGTACTGTGGTTGGGTAGTGGTGAGGAAATTTTCTTGTAATAGATCAGCAAGGAGCTGTTTATGAATGCATTTTTCAAGAATCTTTGATAGGGGAGATAGAATAGCAATAGGCCTGAAATTAGAGGGGTTAATGAAGTTTCCCCTTTAAGAAGGTGAATAACATAGAATTTCTTCCAGATATCAGGAACTATGTTTTCTTGGACTGATCTATTGATTACTATGGAGATGGTATATGCAATAGTTTTTGCTGCTAGTTTAAGGAAAAGAGGCAATTTGTTATCAGCAGAAGGGGAGCATGTTTTGAGTTTACTGAGAAGTGATCTGATTTAAACAATGGGGACAGGCTTAAGAGAGAAGATGTTTGTGTGGGTGGATGGGGGGGGAGACGTAGAGGGGTAGGTACTTGTGTCTTTTTTAGTTAATTTCTGAATGGAGTCAATGAAGAATGAGTTAAGAACTAAGGCAGAGCTATTAGGGGAGGGATTTGGTGCAGAGGGTTTTTCAGGGTGTATCAGATTGTTGACAGTATTCCAGAGTTTTTTGGGGTTAGAGTTGTGTTTTGTTGTGGCTTTCGATAAATGTTTTTTGTAAAGTTGACTTGTTTTTTAGTTAAAGTACATAGTTCTCTATAGCACTGAAGATTGGAAGAGGATTTGTTTTTTTTTGCCATTTTTTCCAGGCATTATCTCCCTTGTGCATGAGGGAGCGAGTGTCTTCAATTATCCAAGGAGCAAAGTTGGATTTAATTCTAATTTTTCTGATGGGAGACAGGAAGTTTAGAGTGTCAAGAAAGATGCTGCTGAATTTTAGAACAGCTTCTTTTAAAGAGAGGTCAAGGAACAGTTAATAGTGGAGAGTATATGAATAAAGGTGTCAAGGGTTGAAGTAAGAAAGTTTGCAACAGTCTTTGTATTGATGGGATATGGACAATTGCAGAGAGTGTCCCCAGATAGAGGTAGGAAGATGGTCACTTAGGGAATCAGGGAGTGTGGAGGGGGATGTGGTAGAGGTAGGGGCTGGATGTGGGGATCCAGCCAAGCATAGTGCTAGTATTAAAGTGTTTATTCAGGTGCATGGGGTAGTGATTAGTTGAGAGAAGCCATAACGGTTAATATTGGCATTTGGAGAGTCAGAGGATAGAGAATTCCAATCAATGTTAACATCACCCAGTATAATATTTTCATAGGAGATAGTTTGTGAGATCCAGGATAGAAAGTGTTCAAGGATGGGGATGTTGTTTCATGGAGGTATATAGATTGTGGCAATGGCTTTCTTTTTGTGATTGTTCAATTTGCAGTTTATTATCACAACATCTGCTATTCCCTGGTAAATGTTGGTAAGTAGGCCCACTTTTTTCTGCAGGTGAAACCCTACTTCCTGTCCCCATTGGAGGTGAGAGTCAGGTGTTTGAGTAGGGGCAAACATGCCAATCATGCAGGCCTTCCCTATCTCCCCTCCTGTAGATGGCTTTAAAAACTCTGCCAGTGCTGATCACAGAGAATTGCATGCATGTATGCATGCACTAGTGAATATGCAAAGTTTCCAGGGAAGTGGCTCAGACCTACCAGCACAGGCTTGTTAGGCTCATTGCTGCAGGTAATTACCTGCATCATGGTAGGAGCCCCCAGTGCGGATAGAGACAATCTGCCTCCCTCCACTCTGGGTGAATGAGATGATAATAACCACTCACTCCTGTACACACCACCTAGTACCTCTAGCATCTGTGCTGCTAACTGAACATGGCCATCTGGATTATACTCAGGTCTACATCTCAATATACCATAGTGCCAGAATATTATAAACAACAGGATGCTTATGGATACAGTTGTGATCTAATGGGCACTACTTATGGTTTCAAAGATAGACCACCAATCTTCCTGTTAAACTGGTTCAGTAAGCAATAGTCTTATTCTGTCACAGTCATTACATAAGTAGATCCAGGTATGCTGGTTTATAATAACAATTCATTTTGTAAGTCCTTAAAGTAAAAGCAATTTTTTCTCTATCATCACATCTTTTGTTAAACTAGTAATTATAATAGTAGGATAGATTATGTTCCCAAATATAGTTTGTATTCTGTGCTGTGGGATATTATTTTCTATCCCTATGAAAACAGACTACTTCAACTGACTTCTTTTTGCGCACATACAATGACCTTAAAAGTGTAATTGTACTGGCTGAAGCTAGTAGTCTGGCAAAACCCTGGCATCAGTGAAGATATTACACATAAATAACTTTGCCATAGCACAATATCAAAAGGTTAACATCACTATTCACACACTATCATTAGGGATATATGCGTCTATCTTTGTTCTAGTTCTTGAACTGTTATGTCAGACATGGCAACTCAGAAGCAGCAATGTTCATATGAGGACCTTCATCAGAAGGTGATGTCAACGTGTCAAAGCTGTCCTTTGCATTAATATTTGAAAGAAACAATATTTTGTGTTGGTTTAACCCTGGCTGTGGTTAAGCTTTCTTTCTTTCTTTTTTTTAATTGAAGTGAAATTCTTTACTTTTCTTCAACATTATTAATTCTAACGTGATCAGTATAATCAATCTTTTTTCTTTTAATTTGAGGATTCTTGGTCCAATGATCTTGTACGCTGCTTTTGTGCATAACAAGTTAGAAGATTCCAATTTCTCAGAAGTATTTACAATTCTTTCAGTTCTCCTGGATCAGAATAGCACAACAGTTATACCCTGAATCCCAGCTCCCCTCATCTCTTCAGAAACAGTACAAAAGCTTGTTTTTTTTCTGAAAAAGGGAAGTTGCAATGCAAATATTGCACACAGAAATTTTACTAACATTTCCAGGTCCCATACCTTCCTCATCATCTTGTCTCTGTTATGGTGATCTAGAAATCATAATATGAATATGCATCTTAGAGTAGCCAGGTTGTTCTTGAATTTAATTTTGTGCTCTGTCTTCAAGACTGAGGGCATGACTTGTAAAGAAAAGCCTCAAATTATTTTCTTATAAATGCAATTGGATTTACACTTTATATCCTTTTGGTCAGTCTGATGATTCATTGGTTATTCTTGCATGCCCTATTTTCCAGACCATCTACTCAACTCTCATCTCAATTTCTTTGGATTACTAGTGGCTCTTACATCTGTAATGACTTTGAGTGATGATTTGAGTGGCAGTTTTAATTTGATGCTGCCGCTTCATCATGAAAGCAATCTTACTGCATTTTACATTGTTTTCATATATCCAATAGGCACATATTTGGTTTGTCTATGTTAACAATCATGTTAGGTGCACACGATTGGAAAGAATAGCAATAAAAATCATATATCAGAACATCACTTTTTAACAACCACCACTCTTTAGAGACCATAATAATTATGGCTGTACTGTCATACAACATCAGGTGTGCTTTGTCTCAGGAAGGAAGACTTCTGCGTACTCTGTCATACTACATTTGCAGCATCTGTTAATTTAATCACACCAGGGTATGTAGAACAGTAGTACGCACATAACAAATATGCAAGTTCTCATTACCCACTGTGCTGTACACGATGCCAAGAAACACAAATGGTGCTGTTTCCAAGTGTGTGACAGCAGTGATTCTTTGTTGTGATAGACTTTTCCCTTCTTTGAGTTGGTGTGAGCATGAAGTTTTTACAGATCAGTTTCAGGGTATTGGAGCTTTACCTCACATCAGGGGGTGGGAGTTCAGTAGAGAATAACATTCACGTTTCAAATTTGGCCCTTCTGTGTTTTGGGTGTTAGTTTTTGCTGTTTTGGTTCCTCTACATTCTGACATTTGAGGTGCTTTCAAAGAACCCTTCTTTCCTTCTGTAGGATTGTGTTAATTTTCTATTAAGCTAAAATTAAATTGGTTACTTTCAAACATTTATCTTATACCTTGAACTGAGAAGGGGAATGACTTCTGTTCTCTTCCTGTCATCAGAAAAATTACATTCCAGGAAGGAATTTTTAAGTTAATCAAGAGTAGTAACTGTTCTTTCCTCAGCTCCCTAAGATTTCTAGGGTGAATCTTATCAGGTGCAGTTTTCCAAATGTATCTATTTGTTATGGAAGTATTTCAAGACAATTTTTACTGAGGAAGAACTGGTTTCAACCCATGTATTCTAGTTATCTTAATTTGTTAACTGTCTTTCCACTTCCTGTATACATACAGTACCAAATAAGTCACATGGTTCTGTTTTTTCATCTTCACTTTTTGCTTTCTTCCTTCCATTTTATTTAGCTTGTCTACCCTCCCTTTAACTTGCATTTCTCCCCTTACATATCTAGAAGTGTGCTTGTTTCTCACTTCCTGTCTAAATTCATTATTTTACCTCATTCTGGATCTTTCCTGCAGTAACCTGCTTTAAGTGGTATAACTTCATTTCATCCAAGTTTCCTTAGCTTATTTAAGTAATGCATGTTTTTCTTCTTTAACTTTTAGTGTTACCTCCCCTGAAACCCATTATTTTCCCTGATTTATAAGTCACATCTTTATCTCACACATTAGTTTTTTTTTTTGTTTGAAAAGACAGAGTCTAATATTTACCTACTTTTTTATGTACCACCTTTGTGTCTGTTTGACATGTTTTCATGAGAGTTTATTGTGTTGTTAAATGTTGAGGCTGTATTGTTTCTTTAAAAAAATGTGAGGGTCTTGATTGTGGCACCTTTTTTGAAAATAAATGCATTGTTGTCAAGCTGTTCTGGGTTCTGATGATGTCATTAATTTGACAAAAGAGCTTAACCTTACAGTTAAGTATAGTGAGTGACTTTGGACTTTGTGAACGTTTTTGTTTCCTTTATATTTGGGTTTACGTTCGTGTCTGATTGTGAATGTTTTGTTGTGTGTTTGTATGTGTTTGACATGAGTCTTTGTGAGTCACTGGCTAATCTTCTCAAAGAGTGTCCTATTGAAGTGTAGAAGGCTCTAACTGATTTATTCTGCTGTACAGTTAAACTGATGACAAATGACATTATCGGCTAATAATTTGTTCTCATATTGCTGCGCATTTTAAGATCTCAGATCATCTCTCCAGTTCTATTTGAAATCAGCTGTTCAAAAAACATTTTTCCCAAACAGCTTCTAGTAATAGTTGTTTTTTTTCCCAAAAATCTCTATTTGAATTTTCAGATATTAACAGTGATACATCCAATCAAACACACAAAACAAACAGTACATACAAAAAGGAAACATTCAAAAAACTAATAACACAAGAAATATATATATATATACATTATATACAATAGAAGTCACTACATCATCAAATGGAGTATAAAAGATTTTTAACATTACTTAAGAAAGTGAGGGTTAGTATAAAGGACATATTTTATGAAGAAGATAAATATAGAAATTCAACCACTTATTATACTTAATGTAATTAGGGAATACAATTAGATATATAAAGAGAAAAACAACAAAAAAAAAAAGAAACTAAAAACTGGTTATAATGCAGTTATTGCATAATATAATTTGTCTTATCATGTCAGTGTACAGACTATCTTTCTTTGTTAAGAATTACATCTAGTAAGTAACCCCAATATTTCTGATAATAGTGTTTCTTTTTTGTATAAACTAGTTTGTGAGATGAGATATATTTAATAGCAAGGTTGCTAAAGCCTTCCCATTTAATTGGAGATGTGACATTCCAATTTTTAGTGATATAAAATGTAATAAGGGCACACATCATGATAAGGACATTTTTTTTATTTTTGGAAGTCGAGTCATGTTAATGTGCAATACAGCTGTCTCTCATCACAGGGATGATTTTTCACATCCCATCTTTTCTAACCTAGCTCTTAAAGAGCACCACAGGTTATGTACCTTGCTACATTTCCACATGACATGGAGAATATCTGCAGTTTGGTTTGGGCAGTGAGGACATATAGGCGAGAAGTTGGAATTGAACTTATTTAGTTTTGATGGGGTATAGTGTACATTGTTATTTATCATAATTTGTGTATATAGCAGCTTCTTAAAAGGAATGAATTTTATCATATTCTCAATGGCCAGTCTCTTATTTTCATCTGTCAGAGATTGTATTTTTCTTGCCAATAGTTTGAAAATAATAGAGAATTCCGATGTTTTATGTTTGTTACATGTTTATATGTCCTAGAAATTGTTTTCCTTTTATCTCGAGGTTTTCTAGTATTAGTTTTACTAAGTTAATATCCTGCAAGTCGACTTGTGTTTGTGAGAATTTAAAATTTATGAGATAATGGATTTGGGTAAGAATAACAGTAAATTTCTTAATAAGATTTAGTTCTAGTCTTATTTGTTGTATATTGGATTCTCTCCATTGGTATATTTCCCATACTGCGAGATCTTTTATCAGAGGGTAATTTGTTAGATTTAAGGGTTTATTGTTTATTAGTAGGTTGGGATTTAGGTGGAGTGGTTGTATAAAGGCAAGAGCATCTAATAATTTCAATGATTTAAATAATTTCTGTGTACTAAGAATCATGTATTTAATTAGTGAGTGTATATTCTTCGTGAATATGCCATTTTGATTCAGGTTTAAAAATGGTAGGGATTTGCTGTTATACCCAAGGGATTTCAGTTGTTCAGACCAGATTTTGGTCCATTGGGGTGTCCAGGTATTTACATACGGGTCATGGCTTATTATCTGCATTAGTCTGCAGGCAGTAATTATACTATAATATAGTTTGAAATCAGGTAACCCCAATCCCCCTTTATCTTTGGTAAGTACAAGTTTGTCATATTTAATTCTAGTGGATTTGGGGTGCCAGAAGAATCTTGATGTAGCTTTTTCTATATCAAGAAAGAATTTTGGGGGAATATTTGAAAAAGTAGCATTTAGTTGAAAGAGTATTCTCGGTAAAAAAATCATCTTAACAACACTAGCTTTTGAGAGTAATGACATATTAATATTCTTCCACCTATTGATATAACTTTCAATACTGGTCCATGTACGCAATAGATTATTCTTTATAATATCCTTAAAGTCAGGAGTAAATATTATTCCTAGGTATTTTATCTGGTAACTTATCTTGATCTCACTCTTGGGAAAGTAAAATTCCTTATGACCTATAAGATTCATGGAAAATATGTGGGATTTGTTTAGATTTAAATTATAGTTAGAGATTTCAGAGAACTCATCTATAGCTTTAAGTATTTTTGGGATGTCAGTAGTGGAAAGTTGAAAATATATAATTAAGTCATCAGCAAAAGCAGAGAATATAAGATTTGTATTATAGATTCTAGGTATGTGATGGAAGGTTTTTTTGTGAAATAAACAGAAGGAGAGGTTCTAGATAAAGATTAAAGAAGTATGGGGAAAGAGGGCAACCTTGTCTTGTACCATATAGGGTTAGTTTTGAGCTTATTTATCTGAATAGTGGTAGAAGCTTTCTGATTTAGAACCTTAATTATCCTTATGAATTCCTGAGGAAAACCATATAATAGCAATATATTAAATAGGAAATGTAAATTAACTCTATCAAAAGCTTTGGTTGCATCCGCCGTGAGGACAAATCTGGGGCATTTGTCACTGTTAAGAAGTCTGATAATAGTATCTAAAAGGAGGGTGTTATCACTTCTTTGCCTGTTTATCATAAAGCCCATTTGTTTTTGGGAAATGATGGAGAGGAGCACATTCTTCAGTCAATTTGCTATAGCATGAGCTAGGATCTTAAGGTCACTATTTATCAGGGCTATTGGTCTATAGTTTGCTGGATCTGTTGGGTCAGAATTCATTTTTGGAATTAGCAGTTTTAGAGTTATTTAAATAATTATCTGTTATTCCATGTTGTATTATAAAGTTGAAAACTTTTAATAATTCTTTGGAAATAGGTTCCATGAATAGTTTATAAAATTCAGAGGTGCACAGGGGATTTACCCGGTTTGAGTTTGTTTATTGCAGCTTTTATCTCATTTAGTTGCAGGGGTGTTTTTAGGAGTTTTTTTTGATCTTCCGTAATTTGTGGAAATTTTATATTATGTATAAAATCACCAAAATTGTCTGTAGATGGTGCTAAGGGTATGTTGCATAGTTTCTTATATATGTCTTCAAAAACATCTACAATATCGTGGTCCTTGTGCTTCACCAGTCCTTCATACACTATTTCTTTAATTCTCGGTGGGCCATTTTTTATGTTAATTTGTCTAGCTAGGAATTTTGAAGGTGTTTGTGCCCATTTTGAATATTGATACATTGACCTTAATTCTAACAGGGAGAAATTTTCTAGATAGTATTTGTGTAATTGCTTTTGCCAGTCTATTACTTTTTCCTCCAGGTCTTTAGAGTATTTTTCTGAAGTTCTAATTCAGCAATATTTATTTGAGTTTCTAGTTCCTTTTTAAACTTATTGTACTTTTTTTTTGAACCATGCAGATTTTTGGATAATTATGCTCCTAAGGACCACTTTGGCAGCTGCCCATTGTATATCATAAGGAATTGAGTAGATATAAAGTAATTTTGAAGTTGGGCTATGTCATTCTGGATATCCTGTGCTGTTTCTTGGTTTTGAATGATTTTAGGATTTAATGTCCAATTATTGAAATAGGGAACATTTTATTTATATGTTTAAAAATTTATTAAGAGACTGATTTTTGAATGGTCTGAGATAGTTCTAGGTGATACAACATAATTTAGTCTGTTTGAAAGCAATGATTGGGAAATTAGAAAAGCATCTATTCTGGACCAGGTTTTATGAGTGGCTGAGAAGAAAGTGAATCTTCATATTGTTTCATCATATTAGAATTTAATATAGGGGTCAGTTAGTTTAAAAGTATTTTGTAATTCTTCAAGTGCTTTAGTGGTATGTTGCGACTGCCTATTTTCATTATGTGATTTATCTTTGTCTAGATTTAATAAAGCATTCCAGTCCCCACCAGTGACATACAAATGATTTGGGTGGTTAGCTAGTATATTAAAGATTTCATAAATGAGATGTTGATTAGAGCAGGGGCTATATATATTAAGAAAGAGTAAAGGTTTATTTAGAGTATGATATTCGCTAATAAATAACACCCATCTTCCATTAGAATCAGCTTTAAAAGAAGTAATTTCCCCTTGGAAAGATTTATTTATTATAATGGCTACCCCCCTAGATAAAGAATTATGGCCTGCAGCTAATATTTGCTTAACCTATTTCCTTTTCCTTTCCGGATCCCACAGTTGATCATCCAAGTGAGTTTCTTGCAGGAAGGTTACATTAGCCTTGCTTTGGTATGTGAGATGCATGATTAAATCTCTTTTTTTTATCCACTACCCTTTAGCATTCCATAAGTCTATTGATAACATGTCTTAATTTACTTATCATGATGTTCATTGCCTGATAAGCAGAGAAATAGTAATAAAACTTGTCTGTTAGTGTGTTAAACTTTAAAATTGATGCAGTGACTTCTAAACTCCTATACCCCAAATAGGTGCACCAATCCCTCTGTATTGATAATTGTGCATGAGTTGAAAAGCAAAGAAAAACATTATTTGTATTAAAGTTATATATACATTTAGCAGAGAGATGTCAAAAGTACCCAGAATGTTCCAAACATGAACAATCATCAGCTACAGACTGAACACAGCCTGCTCCTTTTATTTATTTACAGTATAATGATTTTTCTGACCTCTTAAAATAATATGTTAGTTATTCAATTAAATGGTATGTGTAAAGTAAGAGAAAGTAAATTCTTAGAAAATGTTTATGAGGCAATAATATGTTCTAGTTCTTAATATTTCAAAAGTTATTAAAAAGTTTACTAAACAACATTTTATATAGAAAAGATCTAAAAGAAACTTAAAAGAAAAGGCAGCACTTTGAAGTTCCAAAACAGTTAATTATTTTATAAGCAACTAACTATAATCTTTAAAGCTATACTGGCAATATACATACAACAACATCTGTCTTTGTTATCCAGATATACAAAGAATAAAAATATGACACCATAATCCAAAACTTGAGATAGATCACATCCATATCCACTCATTTGTTTTCAACTAGTCAGTGTCACCTTCTCACATATGCATGCAAGAAATGACTCTATTTACCATTTAGTCATAGACTCATTCAAATACAACCCAGTCAACATGCTATTAGGATAGTGATTAAGCCATGTATAAGAACTTACTAATGTCAAAGTAATATAGTACTTTAGGCTATTATAAAACAAAAGTCACAACCCAAATTGTATCACCCTGTTTCAAAGCATTATACAGACTGAACACAGCCTGCTCCTTTTATTTATTTACAGTATAATGATTTTCTGACCTCTTAAAATAATATGTTAGTTATTCAATTAAATGGTATGTGTAAAGTAAGAGAAAGTAAATTCTTAGAAAATGTTTATGAGGCAATAATATGTTCTAGTTCTTAATATTTCAAAAGTTATTAAAAAGTTTACTAAACAACATTTTATATAGAAAAGATCTAAAAGAAACTTAAAAGAAAAGGCAGCACTTTGAAGTTCCAAAACAGTTAATTATTTTATAAGCAACTAACTATAATCTTTAAAGCTATGCTGGCAATATACATACAACAACATCTGTCTTTGTTATCCAAATATACAAAGAATAAAAATATGGCACCATAATCCAAAACTTGAGATAGAGCACATCCATATCCACTCATTTGTTTTCAACTAGTCAGTGTCACCTTCTCACATATGCATGCAAGAAATGACTCTATTTACCATTTAGTCATAGACTCATTCAAATACAACCCAGTCAACATGCTATTAGGATAGTGATTAAGCCATGTATAAGAACTTACTAATGTCAAAGTAATATAGTACTTTAGGCTATTATAAAACAAAAGTCACAACCCAAATTGCATCACCCTGTTTCAAAGCATTATTCAGAAAAGAAGAGTATCCCCCCCCCCAGTATTAGAGCATTTTACCTATATAGTTGTATAATACAAGAAAGCATAGCTGTAATCATTTGGGAGTGTTTAATACTTAAGAGTTTATATGAGACCCATTGATCCAGATGTCATTTAACAATCCTTGTTTCTTGACATCTGCAGTGACTTAAAGAAAAGCACCTTTAAATCATTTCTTTATGCAGCCAAACTTAGGTAGCTTTTAAGAATTTATAAATGAAAGGCAGTTACTAAGAGACAGTACCTTGGTTTATCCAGTGTAGCACAAGGTTTTGTAATACTGCAGGAAGGGAGGCTGAAATATTTAAAAGCAGCTGCATCCTTTTCTTTTCTAGAATTTTCCAAATGACTAGTATTTTCTTCTAACACATTCTTCTTTGTAATTATAGCAGTGTAGAGGCTTGAAACATACAATTTGAGGTTTCTTTGATGAGAAAAGCAAAGTTTGGTTAAAGTCGAATATTCATTGTTTGTAGAGCTTTCCCGACTTGATTTAGTGTTTTTCCCATTCCCAGAGATGCACTGGGGCTGGAAACAAGTAATTTATGACGTCATTAAAGTTGAAAGGTGAATGGATCATAGAGCTTCCTGATTTGAAGAGGATTATGGGAAAACAAAATGCTGAAATGCTAAAACAGACCTCCAGGGCTGTAAAAATAAAACAATGGTTTTATTTTTAGCTTATTTTAAAATAGAAACATGCAGAATACCTTCCTGAAGCCCTCCAAAACGTTGTTTTGAGTTCAGAGAAGATGAATTGTGTTGTTTCAAGCAGGATTAACTTTGAGGAGATGCAGAAAGGTGGATTTTGCTTGCTCAGGGGTTTCAAGGGATATTTTTTCTTCTTTGTGGTAGAAAATTAAAGATGTAGGGTATTTCATTTGAAAACGAATCTTGTTTTCAATAAGGTAAGCACAATATTTACTAAGTTTATGTCTGTTTTGTTTAATTTCCAAAGGGAGATCTTGAGTTATTGTGATTTTATGTGATCTCCATGTAAAGTTCTTTTTAGCTTTGTATGCTGCTAGTATTTGTTGAACATGTGCTGAATTAAGCAGTCTGACATATATTTGCCTCGGAGAGTCACTTGTTTGTGCACGCCTTATAGCTCTGTGGGCTCTTTCTATTACTATATCATCTAAGAGTTCTTTATTATTCAAGAGAGAGCTTAGTATTTCTTTTATTATTGAATTAAGTTGTGTATTGTCAAAGCTCTCTGGAATTCCTCTTATGATAAATTTATTATGCCTGCTTCTGGCTTTTAGATCTCACATTTTTTGTTGTAATTCTTTAATTGTGTTGTTGCTGGTCTGAAGCCTTTGCTGAAGTTCATTTATTTTTAGTTCATTTTCCATAACTTTGGCTTCACTTTGCTCTAGTCTCAGCATAATTTGGTGCAGAGTAGAGCCAAATGTAATTAGTTTATTTGCAAAACTTTGCACTTCTAATTGTAAGGGTTGCAGAGCATTTTTAAGGTCTTCCAATGTTAAAGATTGTTCCTGTTTTGATTTTAGAGACATCTTAGCAGCTTCTTGTTGCAGCTTGTTAGTTTTTTGTCTTTTGGGAATGACGTCATTCTCAGGAGTAGTAATCATAGACAGTTAAGTTTTTGTGGTTAAAATTTCCTTTTATCTGGTTGATACCCCATTCGACTTCCAAACTTAGATGCTTGTTGATAGTGCAGAATTTTTTAGTAGTAAATCCTGTTCTGAGAGATACTTTCTCCTTATTTTCGTGTTAGGCCTGTTAATCTGGAAGAATCCACACCATGCGGTTCAGGGCTCAACTTCCATCAAGTAGATATTTCTCTTCAAAAAGAAAGTTAGATGCTTTATAATATTGTAGAATTTTTTTTAGTAATAAGTCGTGCTTTGAGAGATGCTTTCTCCTTATTTTTTGTGTTAGGCCTGTTAATCCAGAAGGATCCACACCATGCGGTTCAGGGCTCAACTTCCATCAAGTAGATATTTTCCTTCAAAAAGAAAGAATTTCAGCAAAAATATAGATGAAAAAAGTAAGTACGCGCATTTCTGCTTTAATCCATTGATGTTTTGTTTATTTTCTTTGAGCGATGCACCAGCCTGAGGTCAGATTAGAGTTTAGGTTGCAGGAGCTGCACTGTTAGTATGTTTACAGGCTGTCCACCATTTTGGAAAACCTAGTAACAGTTGTTTGAGGTTTAACTGTTGTACTCCATGTATGATCCTGCCTGTATACATACTACAGCTAAGGAGTCTTGATATTTTAAAGTGTCCCTTTAAATGCATTTACTCTTTCTCCTTAGGATGTTTTCTGTTATTTTAATATCTGACCTCTCCACAAGAGTTAAAGTTCTATGTATAAGAAATCTATTCACTGTGTTGGTATTTTCAGTTTTGAGTATGAAACAAACTGCCTCACTCCATCCTTTATCACCAGGTTTAGTTCTTTGATACATCTCCTTGTATAGAAGGATGCATCCCCTCTTATATCTAGCCTGTTTCTCTTAAATAAACTTTGTGCCTGCCATGTTTCCATCCTAGTGCTAAATGGTCAGGGTTGCTGGACTGAAGTTCATTTGGCTGGGACAGAAAAAAACGGGTCTATATCATTATTTTGAACATTCAGTTATTCAAGTCCCTAAAGGCCAACACCAGAATATCGAACAGCAAGTACACTGAACGTGAAAAACCGTGAAATTCAACATATCGAATTTCCATAGTTGGCCAACTTCACCTCCTGCTGCGTACTGCCTACCCAAACAAAATAAATAATCTACACTTTGCCCATGTGTACACTTCAGCCATGTATCCCCTGTGCTAATTAAATGTGCATAACACTTACATATATGTGAATGTGAACAAACAACACCCAGCTACAAAAAAGTTTAATTTATGTAGTGCGTTCAAACTGTCAACTGTATGTTACACTTTCAACAGTAGAGCTATCGCTCTAAAGTGTTTCTATTGAGCTACACAAATGTATTATTGTATATGCACTTAACTTAACCTTATATTCTAACCCTAAGGTCACTATCTACTGTATGCTACACTTTCAACAGTAGAGCTATCACTCAAAGGTGTTTCTATTGGGCTGCACAAATGTATTACTATGTATGCACTTAACTTAACCTTATACTCTAACCCTAAGGTCACTATCTATTGCACATGTACATTAGTTTCCTATACAGGATAAGGGGAATCTCCTAGTGACGTTTTACGTCAGTAAACATGATGTGGCCAACTATGGAACTGCGATATTCTGAATTTCGCGGTTTTTAACGTTCGGTTAACATGCGGTTTGATATTTTGGTGTCTGCCATTAGGGATTTGAGGAACTGAACATTCAAAATTATGATATAGACCCGAAAAAACAAACGAACCTTCATCAACATAAACATGTACAGTTCTATAATGTTCTTACTGTAAATGTATATCTTTGGGAAGAAGTCACTGTATCAGTAAATAATAAAATTTGGGTTTACCTGTCTCCTGATACTTCTTTTTCAGTCTGAGTTCCTTATTTCTTACAAAGACTAATGCTTGTCTTGCACTAGTTTTCTAAGCTAGCTTGGCTGGTGCATGAGGCACTCATACCATTTTGAATCTTACAGCGAATCACGTCTGCAACCTTGCTTGACCTCATAGTAAAAGTCTTCCTCAAACACAATTCAGTGATACACAATTAGCTGAGAGTAAGTCACAAATCTATGAAGACACTATATCAGGGACGTCATAGCCCTTTTTTCCATGACATGGAAACATCTGCTATGCTTATAGTACATAGAGAGTAGTGAAGGTCACCATTGCATGACATCATTTAGATGTCTCTCGCTCTCTCTCTCTTTCTCTCTCTCTCTGTATGTACATCTAGTTACCTATCTCTATATCTGCATCCATATCTATATCTATATCTAAATCTTTAGCTATATTTATATCTATCTCTCTCACTCTTTCTCTCTTACTCCTTCTATATATAATATATATATATATATATATATATATATATATATATATGTGTGTGTGTGTGTGTGTGTGTGTGTGTGTGTGTATATCTTTATACAAGCACACACATGCATACACATCATACACACATGCACACACAGTCATATTTTTGTATGTTTATACAAGCACACACAAGCATACACATCATACACACATGCAAACACAGTCATATTTTTGTATTGGGTTGGCTTTGATCTTCTGGTCATAAATCACTTGACCAAAGCTCCCTGCTGAAATGTCAGGATGTCTAATACCAAGTCCTGATACATGGGAACAAAGACAAAAAACAGAGAAGAACACTTGAAAAGTGATTTTCAGTCTTCTGGTGCAGCGGTAGCATTGTAGCCTCACAGCAAGCGGTTCTCCAGTTTGATTCTCGGCTGGAGTGCGGAGAGTGCCTTCTGTGTGGTCAGCATCCCCCATGGTTGGGTGGGTATTCGAAAGACATGCGTAAATGGGAGTGCCTTTGTTGAAGGTTGAACGTTGAGCTGGCACCTCAGCGTTCGTGAAAATCTACTGCCAATCATTAGTGGACCGGAGTTCCACTGTGGTGACCCCTAACAAGGGAATGACAACAACAACAACATTTTAAACTTGTTTTAACATATATATGTGTCTATGTGTGTGTATGTATATATATATATATATATATATATATATATATATATATATATATATATATATATATTAGATAAATAGAGACCAAAATCCAAGATTTCCAGAATCGCATAAAAAAATTGAATATTCTGGGAAATGGCAACCTCAGACTTATCATATATGTAAACATGGATTTTCAGTCATTCTTTCTCCACTTCTTGGGACTTGGCATTTCAAGTCTCAATATTTCATATGGTTACACTTTGACTGTTTGTAACATTTTATTAAAAAAAAATATTTTTTGCACTACTTAGCTGAAAAACAAATGCATAGATAGCCAATTACTTCTGTTGTTTGTACATTCAGAAAAAAAAATCTAACTTTGAAATATACCTCTTTTATGGAAGTGAGTACTATATTGTTTCAGAAGAGATTACAGGCATTATTTTGAAGCCATAACTCCATTGTCATTGTGTAGAATGTTTATGTTGTTCAATTTATTGATATAGTAAGGTCCTTTCCATTCTGCAAAAACACACCATGGTAGAATATCAAATCATTATTTGAGATGCAAGATTGCTTTGCTGTTCTATCACAGAGTAATACATCAATTAATTTCTTCTCAGTTTTATGCAATAAATGGTAAATGGCTTCTCCTAAAATCAGACATCCTGAATTTTTTTTCCACTAGTGCTTTGCTTTTAGCTGTTGTAAGACTGTCTCCTGATTTACTTCTCCGGTTATATGTATTTATTTATTTCCATTTGATTACCAAGAGTGTCCGACTGGGCTAAGAAAAGGTCAGTTTTCAGTGGAGGCGCCGGGAGAAAAGCTCCACAAAGTAACCAACAGAAACATACAATATACATTTGCGTGCTATGCAATAGTTATACAGCAAGGAGAAAAATGTAGTTACATATGGGAGAACAAGTAGCAACATTTGCTAATTAACAGAGTTATTGACACTTATACTGTATAAGTAAGTATAATGAAAGGAGTTTGTAAATGCAGTGGGAGCATAGAAAATAGGAAAGAAATCAGGAGAAACAGAGATAGGAAGGTCGGCATGAAGGAAGTGAGAAGAAAAGAAGGGGTACATAGGGGTCAGGGGTTAGCCCAGCCTGACACAGGAGCAAAGCCAGGTATTGTATAGGTGTTGCTTTAGTAGTGATTTGAATTTTGCAATGTCGTTTGTGCTGATTATGTTATGTGGCATGCTGTTCCAGGCTTTGGAAATACAGCTAGAGTATAAGAAGTCCTCATGTCTATTGTTAGATTTAGTAACTTTCAGGAGAGATTTATTGGAGGATCTTAGTGCTCTGGTATTGGAATATGGTTGAACAAAGTTACTTATAGCGGGACAGTTTTCTGGGTAGTGTAGAGTGGTATGGGCTAGTGTAAGTTGATTGAGGGTTAGAAGGTTAGGTAGTTCCAACCAGTTGGTCTAGGAATGTACAATGATAAGATCTAGAGGGGTGGCTGGAGAAAAATCTAGCCATCTTGTTATAGCATGATTTGAGTTTAAGTCACATTTTTTTAGGTTGGTGAGCATGGGAGAGGCGTATAACAAGGCTGACGGAAGGCGTATTCTGGCAATAGAATGTCTGGTAGAGTTTGTTAGGAAAGGCTTAATTCTATATAGTGACCCTAGCTTAAAATGGACCTTTTTAATGATGAGAGATAGATGTTTGTCAAATGAGAGAGCATTACCTATAGTGACACATAGGAGCGTGGTATGGCTTACTGGTTCAATGACTGTGTTGTTAGTAGACAAAATGGTGAAGGGCTGTGGGAGATTAGTTATTTTGCTATTGGAGGTCATAAGTTTGGTTTTGTTGAGGTTGAGAAAGAGCTGGGAGTTAAGAGAGATATTTTTTGATGTCCAGGAAGGATTTTTGGTTTTGTTGAAGGAGGTCAGATATAGAGAGGGCTGAGCCTATGAGGGAGGAATCACTGGCGTATTGGACTATGGATGCAAGTTGGGTGGCTGTGCAGAGTTTACTTGTGAAAATAATGAATAGAAGGGGACCTAGTATAGATGTGTGGAGTACGCCCATAGAGACTAGTAATGGTGAAGAGAGTACATTTAGCCACTTAGTAGACTATTGCTGGTGAGTTAAGTAACTGATAAACCAGGAGAGGTTTGAGTGAGGAGGTTAAGAGAGGCTAGTTCTTCAAAAAGGTTTTGATGTGAAACAGTATTGAAGGCTTTTGATAAGTCAAGAAAAATAGCAGAGATAAGCTGACCATTGTTTCTGTGCTGATTGACTGTATTGATGAAACTGAATAAGGCTGTAGTTGTACTATGTTTTGGTCGAAAGCCATGTTGAGTTGGGGAGAGGAGATTCTTTTTCAGGTGATGGTCAAGGAGTTGGGTGTGAACACGTTTTTCCAGAATTTTGGCTAAGGAGGAGAGAATGGAAATTGGTCTGTAATTAGAGAAGTCAGTGGAGGGTTCCCCTTTGTGCAGAGGAGTACTATAGGATACTTTCCACAGTTTTGGAACATACTGTTCAGAGATGGAACAATTAATTAGGAAGGATATGGGGTAGGCAATAGCATCAGCAGCGAGTCTGAGGTATTCATTAGGGAGCTGGTCAGCAGTAGGTGATGAAGGTTTTAGTTTTGATAGCAGTTATTATGGAGTTGGTCTGGATAGGGTTGAAGGTGAAAGAGTTACGGCTGGGTATGTGATATACGGAGATAGAGATTTGAGTGTTGGTATAGTTTTTAGCTAGGGTTAGAATGGAGTTTATGAAGTGCTTGTTGAATTGTGTGGCAATATTGTCAGTGGAGTTTGTAGGGGATAACTGTGGGGTATTGGCTTTTCTTCTGTGCCAGATGCCTAACATAATACTTCAAATACTACATACATTTACAAATTTAAGACTTACAATTGTGTTTATATTGTTTTCATATTTGCAAATACATCCACAATTAAGCATGACAAAGCTTATGTTTTTTTTTCTTTAAGCACAAATGCTTTAGACTAGTCAATATGTATGCTGGAGAAGCAAAATAAATCAGCTATTTTTAACCACCTTCATTGGCAGCTTATGCCAAGGGGAGATAGACAAAACAATGCTGTCCATTTAGAAGCTTTTTAGTAACAATAATTATTTCATAACTAACTGGTGTGATCTCAGACCCTGCCTCACTTTATAGTATATCCCTCTCCTAGCCTAAGATGCAATCAGCATGACTTTATGGTACATCATCTCATTAAAAGTCCCTAATCCTTATTAGAAATGCAGCACAATGAAAATAATTACATTTTATTAATTTCTGCTATTGAGCTCCCGTTTTCTTGCTATAGTAAATCAGTGAAATCTCTAGATCCACCACACTAATTAAAAAGTGCATTCAGTGTCAGATTTCACTAAGTCAATATTCAAAACAGATAAATGAGGACAGAGAGGGAGAGATACAACAAGTCTGAATCTTTTAACAAGCATTTATTCATCATTTAACATACATGATTTAACAGCAGTGACAAATAAACAAAAAGTGCAAAGGAATCACAGAGAATTATCTCATTTTGCAAACATTGCCCTGTTCCTTCACCATAGACTTCATGCTACCGTATAGCTGACCAGTTAGCTGACAGCAGAAGCAGGTTATAGGAGAATGTGACCATACTGTTTCTCCAGTATATGTTAATCAATCTTTTTCTTCAAGAAAAACTGCTATTGTTTGATTTATGGGGTACTTTCTTTCCTCTACCTGATCATTGTTATATTACTTTAATTACAAAACTACCTCACTGCAATATCTACTTATTTAGACATTGACCGACTGAAACTGCCATCTTACATATTAAATCTCATTTTATGTTAAACTGAATGGCATCAGCTCTAGCAATATCCTTATGTGTCAAATACTGTTTTGCAGTAGGAATTAAACTAAAGCATGCAGAATATTTTTTCAACCTCTATGTTAGTCATACATTTTAATATATATCAACTCTTTATGAGTTTTTGCTATTTTCAAAATAAACTTCTTGTATGGCTTTTCTGTAACATCGCTTTGTGTCTCCACAGTGGTTGTTGTTTTTCTTTCAGCTTTACCCGGTTAGGGGTCGCCACAGCAGAACTCCGGTCCACTAATGGCTGGCAGTAGATTTTTGCATTGCCGAGGTGTTAACTCGACGCCCAACCTTCAACGAAGGCACGCCCATTCACGCATGTTTTTCGAATGCTACTCAACCACAGAGAGGACATGCAGACTCCACACAGAAGGTGCTCCAGCCGAGAATCGAATGGAAGAACCTCTTGCTGTGAGGCGACAACGCTACCACTGCACCACCATGGCTTTGTGTCTCCACAGTGGTATGTTAAAAAATATCAGCAAAAACTGCAAGTTTCTATGAATTACTAAACAAGTCACTGAGTACTTTTGTGTCACCTCACCTCTTTGTTTTGTTCATTTGTTAATCAGGTAAGCCTTGTAGTCACAAGTGTTTCTTTTTATAGGTGTGAACCTATAATATTGTCACATTTACTGCTTACTCACAATCATAGTTGGCAACTAGTAATTGAGGGAAACAAGCTGAGGACTACAGGAGCTTTTTAGGAACCCATAGCTGTACCACTCTGCCCTGAAATGACTGACTATATATATATATATATATATATATATATATATATATATATATATATATATATGAGGAAAATAAGCTCACTGAAAATAAGCCTTCCAAAAACTCTTACTCATTAGGAAGTTAATGTCTGACTATTGTATATCATATGTCTCATAATTCGCACTCTCTTTGTCTCCCCTCTCCCTCCAACTGTATCGCTACAGTCAATCAATGATATAGTCAGTATTAATCACTGACAAGTGATTGCTGTTATCTGTATTCAAGGGTTGTAAAACAGGACTGTTTTTTGTTAAAACACAGGACTTAAGAACTCGTATCTTTCTATTTTTTATAGTTTTAAATTGGACAAGTGATTTTGTAAAGCATTTAAACCTTAATGATTATTTAACACTGTTGCAAAAGGTGTAACAGTTAAACCATTAGCCTACTTTATTTGTAGCATTAGTGCTGAAATTTGCCATCTTTGCCTGTAACAATATCTTCAAGCACTTTTATAAATAGTGTAAACATTTTATTTATTTATTTTACTTATTTCCATTTGTAGACCATGATAGTCTAAAACCCTCTCAGTGGAGGCCTGGGGAGAAAAGTTCTACAATAGATATTGCAAAAAAAATCGTAATACACATAAACAAAATACAAATACAATACATGCCATGCAAGATTACATTTTTGCAGTACAGGGATATACATTTTAAAGAAAACAGAAATTTGCACCATTATCATATACATACATAAAACTAGAACTAGGTTAAGTTAAAGATTAAAGTATATTTTTTACTCTGTTTTATAATATTGATAAGACATTTGTATTCACTACAACAAAAGTTATTGGTGAGATAGCTTATGTGAAAATTGAACAATGTAAGGTTTATATATGGTTAAGTAAAAGGTAGAACAGCTAATTAGAAATTATTTAGAGAAAGATTTCAGAAAAAATTATCAGTGTTAGACAGGGTATCATGGTAATGGTGAAAGGTTTGAACACTGAAATGTATATGGGTAGAAGCATTTGGATTTAATAACATTCTGATGCAGAGAAGTAGTTAGCAATAATGTAAACATGAGTTTTGTGCTTCCTATTTTTGAGTTAGCCAGTGTTTAAGCAAGAGCATATCCAGGTGTTATTTAGATATCATTTTAATTGATTTTTTAAAGTATTAGTTTTTTTTTCAATTTCTTTCAATTGAAGTGGCAGGGAATTCCATAGTTTGGGAATGCAAACCAAGTAAAGTGAGTCTCCAGTAGTGTTCTCTGATTTGCTTGTGAATAATAGTGATTTTATTTTTGAGAATGTAGTTCTGTGACTGGGAAGTAATGCTTTCAGTTGTTTTTTAGTGCTGGACTGTTATCTCGTTTGTATATTTGGTTATGGACAATGAGTAGTTGTGAATAGGTTATGTACTGCTGGAGTCTGAGACAGTTTAATTGTTTTAAGGCTGTGCAGTGGTGAGGTTTTGTAGATAGACCATCTGCAAATCTAGTTATTTTGTTATAACAGCTATCTAATTTCATTTTGTGGGTGCTTTGAAAGTTGGTTAGAATTAGGAAAGGATAAAGCAGAGGTGGGAGTAAGTAGGTTGTTGCAATGGTTTGTCTAGTGCAGTCATTGAGATAGTGGATTTCTTTATAACAAACTGAGTTTCTGGTGTTTTTTTAACAGGTTGACCTTATGTTTTAATCAAATTTTACATGTTCATCAGCTATAACTTCTGATAATTTAGTCTGTTGAACTATTTATATTATAGTGTTGTTTTTGAAGAGCATTTGGAAATATTGCTTTTAGTCAGAGAAATGTCTTTTTGGATGAGCAACATTAGTTTTATTTTTTACGATTGGGAAGGAGAAGTTTCAATAGTTGAGAAAGAATCTTGGGTGAGTTCTTTAAGGTTTGAGGGGGTTGAGGCTGAACAGATGAGGGAGGCATCATCTGCATATTGTATTACCAATGCTTACTTAAAGGCTGTGTGAAGTTTGTTTCTAAAGATATTAATAAAAGGAGTGCAAGAATTGAACCACGCGGGACACCTTTGGCAACTGCAAAGAAAGAAAGATTAAAATGTTTGCTGCCATTCGGCAGCTTATTATCTGTTTGTGAAGTGTATCTACTTTATACAGGTTAAACATCCGACTAACTGCTAGCCTTAGTTAACTATTATATTAATGGAAATAATGAAAATTATAATGCAAATTGGTAGTTGATAATTGCATAGTTTGGTTAATGATGTTGTTGCCTATTAGATGGAGTCAATAACTTTATCTAAACACTTTATTTCATCCTTGGGAGTTTTTTTTTCTGATTTTCTGGCATTTTGTTTGTGAAAACCATGGCACTGTGTTTTTCTGTGTGGAAATGTATAACCAAAATTTAAGAAAAAGAGTACGATGCATGCCAAAGTCCCTTTGATCTACATTTGGTTTATTATCAGAGAGATAGGATCCTGGTTTAGCACTTCATCATATGAAGAATTGTACAAGATGGAATATCCCAGTCAGTGAGTGCAATGGTGCAGAAGTCGATTTGTAAGATGTTGAGACAGAATCCCAGCTGTATTCATTTTATTATGCCAGAAGCATGCATGTCGCCAGCTGATTTTCTGATGCAAACATACATTCAGTGGGAGAAGATGGTACTGGTTTTATTGCAGAATACTCAAATACAAAATAATCTATACAATTCAAGAGAGTGGTATTATTCATAAAAAAAGTATAAAGCAAGGGCACCTACTTTGAAGACATTGTGATAGCTTGGGAAGAATGTAATTATTTTTTCACACAGAGCATTAAACACATTAATTGGATATGGATCAATTCGATATTAGTTACCTAATCCAAAAATAAAAGACATTGGAAAGATTAAAAAATGGCAGCTGTAGGTAAACGAAAGTAAACAGCCATTTACCAAGAGCTTTCAAGACAACTTATTCACTTCAAAGCCAAATGAACAAACAACATGGAGAAGAGTTTATTTATTTGTAGCTGTTCTGTATCATTAATTTGAATATAAATGCACAGTACCTGAGCTAAAATTATTTAAGTGAATTACTACAAAGTAATGAAAAAATCCAACAATTAAGATACGCACTTATAAAGCACAGGGCCTGAAAAGGGTCTATATTAGAACATCAAAGTTTCAAAACTTCGAATATTCTAATATCAAACCCTATTCAGCAAAAGCTGAAAACATCGAACATACAGAACAGTGAATTTTTCCTTGGGAAAAAAATTTGCTGTTCCAAAACACATACACACAACACAAGCACACCAAACAAACAGCAATCCACACACATACACCTAAAATCTTACACCTAACCCTACACTAAACTATACACACACCACTAACTATCCACTTACCTTAACACAAACTCTAACTCTAAGGTCCGTTACTATAGCACACTCATCTCACCCGCACCCTAACCCTAACTCACCTACCCCACCCTAACCCTCACATCCACACAATTGCACACTTACCTGACCTGCGCCCTAACCCAAACTCACCTAACCCGCCCTAACCCTCACGTCCACACAATCGCACACATACCTAACCCGCCCCCTAACCCTAACTCACCTAACCCGCCCTAACCCTCACGTCCACACAATCGCACACATACCTAACCCACACCCTAACCCTAACTAACCTAACCTGCACTCAATCGCACACTTACCTGAACCCGACCTGTAACTTTCCACCACAGCACTGAAAATACTGAAGCAACAGAAATTGACAACCGAATTCTTTCCCTAGGAAAAAATTTGGTTTTCTGTTGCTTTGATATTTTCAGCTTTCGCTGAATAGGGTTCGATATTAGAACATTCAAAGTTTTGAAACTTCAATGTTCTAATATAGACCCCCTGAAAATGGTCACATAAGATCAATGTTCTATCCCAACCAACCAATACAGAAAGCTATGTGACCTTTATCAAAAGCCATAACAACCTGCTAAATGTACAATTTTACTCATGTAGTTATAGTCTCCAAAACCTTAAGACAACACTTCCATATAAGTTACATGTCAATTAAGTATATACATTTTCATTTCTATTTTTCTTTTATGAAAATTACTTACCTGTGTTTCTTAGCTTTCTATTTCTTAAAACTGATAAAATAACCAAGGTGTTTCCAATCAGGTCTGCTATAGTGACAAAGATCAGCATGATAGTCAGCACAATTGTCTTGGTTGCAGACTGTGAAGGATGACATGACAGACCACTTTCATTGACAGCCTGTACCCAACAGTCACTGGAGTTTGAGTTCCTTTGTAACATACTGTGCTTATAACAATGAATAAAATAATTACTAGTGGAAAGCAGCATGCATTTTTATGCTAAATGTTTTTAAATAAATGTTCACTATTAATGCATTAAACAAGTATGTATTCAGTTCTTTTTGAATTCCTCTGGTACAACTTTTAACAGGAAGGTCAGATGAAAGCATAAGCACAGCTAATGTGTGTGCATGATCTCACCATCTTTTCTAAATTTTGCTTCCCTTAGAACTGCTGCAGTATTTGATTGGAGTCTAGAACACTTAGTCATTATGCTATAAACATAAATTAAGGTATTTTATTAATTTGTCAACTGGGTAAACCCACCAGGCACAAGTACCTCTTTTCAAGGGTGACCAGAGAGCAAAGTCTGATTATACGACTTACTCAGAGTCAAAAAACAAGCAGATGTTGACTGTGGGAATAAAATCCAGCACTACAGAATAAAGTTTGTTCATAGCACATATTAATCCTTGGATCTAAACTGCCAGATAGTTGACATAATAAATATTGTAGAAAAGAGAGGAGAAGACTGAATACTTAAAACTCTGAACAGAAAATTGTTTAAATCTTCAGCTATTTTGGTTCACTGCAATCAGATTCTAGTTCAGCAGTTGTAACTCAGGTTAGAGTATTGAACAAACAGTATCTGTGCAGACATACATATAACTCCTAGATTCTGCAACTATGAACAATTATTTTAAAGTTCATGACTTATTCTGTAAATGGCTTCAGCATCTATTACTTTATTAGCTTATAAGGCAATCTGGAAACCAGATTATTTTTATGATATTGCTCTTAATTGTGCATTATTTCTAAGATGGTTACTTACAGTCTTACTTATTGTTTGCATATGACGCATATAAATAAATGAACAGCATGGGATTAATGAACTCCACTGTATATTACTGTTGTATCACCAATCCCTCTAAGTCTTAAATAACCTATATCAACCAACATATCAGAAGAAAATCAGAAAGCCCTACATAATAAATAAAAAAATACTAATGCAAACTAATCAGACAGAGCAAAAGCAAAAAGGACTACACTTTACAAAAATTAATCCTGTAAAGTAACACCAAATTTATGTTTCTGGTATTTGTCTTTTTTTCTATCAACGTTCAGCAGCAGAAAGATAAGGTGCTTTTTATATATACGGTGCAGTATTTGTTAAAACATTATTAATCTCCCAGTGGATTTTTGAGGCTGATTATGAAAACATGACTTAAGGGATTTAATCAAATGGATGATGAAATTATGAAACTACACATGAATAACAGCAGATGAACTGGAAGAATGTATCTCCAGATAGTAATCCACAAAAACTATAACACACACAAAAGTCCAGGGATCATATACCAGGCAGATGAACAATTGGAACCTTTTCCCAGTAGTACAAAAATGAACTGAGTCAAAAACTGATTATACACGGTTAAAAGAAAACGTCTTTATTGCGGTAGGTAAATTATGAAACTACATTAAAATAAATAAAGTTGCAAATGTTCATTTTCCCTCCACTTGCTGCTTCATCCTTTCCAGCTGTTCCAATGTCCGCATCCATCACCAGGTTTAGCTGCTTCTCCTTTCCTTGGGCTTTTTCTCCAAGTGAAGTGGAGTCAACATGGAACTTAAGGGCATCCTGGAGGTGGTGCTGGATAAGGGGAGTTATGGTATTATCTAGCATTGTATTCCACACCTTCCTATACTGCATTCATTGCCAAAATATGATGGCTACTCCCCTCTGTGGACCATGCCTGTCCTCAAGGAGCATCTTTGACAAACGCTCTCAACCAGCACAATGAAACTCAGGTCACCTGGGCTGTAGATAGGGCTTTATCCCTCTCTGTCATGGAGCTGGTTATGATGTTGCAAATGTTGTTAATGTTTTTCAGTTTGGAAAGATAAACTGGACGGACCATTCAGCTGTATAGTCAAATCACAGAAGAAAAAAAACAGTTGTGCAATTTTTTTTATTTTTATTTTTAATCTGTGAATTACATAAATCCACTGAGCTAAAAGATCTATTTTCATGTGTGAACTGGGAGTACTTTCTTGTTAAGTGATCCATCAAAGTCACATAGTAGTCAGACAGAAACAGAATCAAATCCAAGGATGTAGTAAGAAACTCATGAACAGGTCACAGCATTAATACCCTGTTTTAAACTACCCGGCAATATAAAAATACTGCCAGAAAATGAAAATGTTTATTTAAAATATATTTCTGCCCTAAAGCTGTCACTTTCATCATCCTGTCAATATTAATAAGAACCTGAATGGCTCCACTGTTTGATACAAATGATGAACTTTTATTTTAAATCACCGTCCTAAAAGTGTTTAATCACATTACCATAGTACTTGCTACCTTTGAGTTATCTATCATCTTCAATAAACCTCATGTTTTGAGGCAGTTCTGTGTTAACCGTCATATTCAATAGACCTTATGTTTTGAGGATGTTTTTTCTGCTGCCCATGATTCAAACTGTGATTATTTATTATGTTCAGCTATTCAGACACAGTATAGTTAAATAGTTCACTGTATGGCTGCTTTTAAGGGTTACTTTTACAGTTTTATCACTGTACCCATAATCCAAAGGCTGAAAACAGGAAAGATGAGTAGTTTAAAATGAAAACATTCTAGTTGAAGGCCAAAAAGCCTGACAATCAGAAACAAAACGTTTTATGTAGAGTTTTGATCCCAATAACTCCCTGACAGGGAATTTTCCTCTCTATTATGAACAACTCCAAGAACATGACTTTATAGGGAAAAAGTTTTATTCTTCTGAACACAAAATTCAAAGACAAATATTTTGTTTAAGTTAACTATGCCTCATCCAGCTGTTAATTGTTTTAAAAGCACTATTGTACATTTAAGAGTTGGAAACTAGTTGTGGTCCTTTTCTTCATTTTCCTCCATTATCAAGGACCAGCATTCAACTTCATCAGAGGGGACTCCAGTGTAAGATAAACTGATGCCCCTCCAACCAGGCTGAACAAGGAAAAGATAACAGTTGGTTACTTATCTGGGGCCAGGATCCACCAAATCATGCATGTACTCAAGTCATTACAGCTCAGGTACTAGTATTTTTCCTTCATCATCCATGTAGGTGTAAATGACCTGAAATGTACCTCCTGACTAAATGAAGGGAGACATGGAACTTTCAGACTATGTGTCTCGGGCTGTTATGAGCCAAGGATTGAGCAGCATATTACCATCACCAAGGGTGATGTTACAATATGAGCAAAAATGATCGATTTCATAAACTGTCTGTCTTCCTGGTTTCATTCAAAGGGGATCCAATATTTCTCAGCTTGGGGAGGACATTGTTAAAAGACCATGTTGGTTTGCCAAGGATGGTTTGTGCCTTTCCCCTCTAGGTTTTCAAATACTGGCTAAAACTTTATCCACCCCCCCACCCCATAGTGCATTTTTTAGGCAATGCCAAATTGACAAACCTACTGACATAGCAAAATCAACTCAATTGAACTTCAAGGCATTAATACTCAATGTCAGAAGCCTAAATAACATTTAAAAAAAAGCTACAATTCCTCTAAGCCCTCCTCACACTTGAGAAGAGAATATAGACATATGTACCATGGCTGAAATGTGGTTAAAGTGTTATGTCAGCGAGTACTCTGGCAGTGGAAAATTTCAATGTCTTGTAATTTTTAGACCAGTAACTGCACAGACAAGAGCTAAAGGTGGAGGTGTTTCAATACACATCAGTAACAAGAATACCTCTCGGGTGATCAAACAAGATGATGTGCTGGAGTTCCTCCACATGCAGATCACCATAGACAAAATCCTGTACCATATCTAGCCAGCTATAGGTCACTCTCCATGTCCCAAGCTCACAATGCATACTTGGACCTCCTGGAGACACTTACCATCTAACCTAACATCCTACTCATGAGAGACTTTAATTACCCCTATATAGATTGGGAATCCCATGTGGCCTCAAATCTACAGGCACAGAGATTCCTGGACTTTGCAAATACAAACACGCTTGACCAAATAGTAAATATAGCCAATACAGGCTTCAACATAATGAACCTCAAGCTTACAAATATGGGAGAATGCTGCACCTTCCCTCCCATGTCTCGTCCTCCCTGGTAAGGTCCAAGCATTAAGTTGTCTCATTTGAAATCAAAATCAACTCTGTAATCATATTAAAACTAGTAACAGTTCGGAACTATTCCAAGGCAAATTACCTTTTATTAAGTGATGGTTTATCAAAATTCAGTGCCACTCTAAACCCTGAGAACCCAGCAGCCTATGCTGTATTACTTTCAGAAACTCTGTACAACCATGTCAGTTGCTGCATAGAGGCTGCTGCACCTAACAGAAGTAAGCCCAGGACTAGCCACAGAAACTAGCCATTCTGGTGACATCCCAAATTAAGCAGGATATACAACAAAAGGGAAAATATGGCAAAAATCAGGACGTGTAATTCCCATAAAAATAAAAACTCTCTCATCAAACTAAATAGACAACAAAGAGGGCTAACTAGGTTAAGGAAAGCAAACTTTAATGGTAAACTAGCCTCCCAGGTGAAAGGTAACCATAAGGGCTTCTTCAGCTATGTGAGAAACCTCAAGGGCAGCACACAGCAATGTGTTGAACTGGTGGTTAATGTTGCCACATTTTCCAACCCTGACAATATAGCAAACTTGTTAGTAGAAAATATTCATTTCCAACTTTACACCCCTCTCAGCACCAAATATTCTCCAAAAATAACCCCAAACACAACCCCTGTAACTGTAACTAGAGAGCATATACTGGCTGCACTCCCTAAAGCTAAGAACAGGGCTTCAATGGGCCACTATAACATCTAAGGATGCCTCCTGAACAAGCTAAAATATGACTTATCAGTACCCCTGGAGTCAATATTTAACTACAGTCTTAAAATAGGCTTTGTGCCTTGTGAACGGAGGACAGCGACGGTCATCCCCCTTCATAAGGGAGGACCTTCAACAGATCCTGGAAACTAAAGACCCATTAGTCTGACTAGTCTTATTTGGAAAGCCATGGAAATTATCAACAAGGACATAGTAGACCTCCAAACACTGGATCCGTCCCAGCTTGACTTTGTCAAATAAAGATCATGCTTACTGAATCAGGTGGGCTTCTTTGAAAAGGTCACTAAAGCAATGGATGAGGAGAAAATGCTGCATACTGCCTACCTATATCTGGCTAAAACATTTGATACAATACTCCACTCAGGCATTGTCAACAAACTTATGAAACTAGATAACATGCTAAATAGCTATCTGGTTCACTGATTGGACCCAGGAGGTTAGAATCAATGAATCCACCTCCGCAAAGAGTCTGGTCACCACTGGCATCCCCCCAGTGCTCTCTGCTAGGCCAGCTCTTGTTTAGCATCTACTTCTTGGATGTCAAAGCCTAAGGCAAAGACCTCTGGCTAACCAAGTTCTCAGATGTTTGCAAATTGGGAGCCGTCATTGAATCCCCTAAGGCAAGAACACCTCTCAGAAAGGTCTAACATAGACAAACGCTTGGTGCCTAAGCCATGGCTTAAAACTCCATACCTATAAATGCATTATAGTACCCTATGGACGTTGGTAATCCTGGGTAACTACATCATCAATAAAACACTCCTAGAAGTTGATTCACTAGTCAGGGATCTACAAATTCATGTAGATAGTAACCTAACCTTCAACCTACATGTATATAAGCTACTAAGAAAATACTTCTATTTAGTCAACTTATAAGAAAGGGATGGGCAGCTAGGTCCACAGATGTCATCATGTCACTGTACTCTGCCCTCATTAGGCCCATCACAGAGTATACTGCCCCCTTTGGAATGTACCTGACCAGATACATGCTGCAACTGGAACATCCACTAAGGTATCCTACAGAGTTCTGAAAGGTGATCTTTGCCTAGAATGCAAGGTCTTCCCTGGACCATGTTTTGATGAACCTTTTGCAAATCCATCTCTGGAACATGCTCCACATCCATGTGAAACTGAGTTCCTTCCTATCTCTATTTAAGCACAATGTGAACCAATAGATGGGTAATTGGAAATTCACCCCTTGCCTGTCACCATGCCTCTGATGGACAGCAGTTAGTAAATCATTTCTATATAAATCAGATTTGTAGGTCACATTAGGGTTGCATGGCTAGGCTTATAAGGGTGCTTGTGGTTGTTAGCCTAGTATACACTTATGAACCTATGATCCTATAAACAGACAGTATCACTGCATGTATGCACTAGTTTTCTGATAAGGATCAGGTTCAGAAAATCTAAGAACTCTACTGAAACTAAACTTGCTGATATTGTTACCTGCAACTGTACTTGCTAAATCCTGAAGCAATCATTGGATGGACTGTTGGCTATAAACAACTTAGTGATTCTCTCCATCCATTTATTGAGCACACTGTAATGAAGGCATATATGTTATGTGTCAGGCAGCCCTTTATCAAATATATAATTGTCTACATATATAATATATATATACAGACACATACTCACCCACACACACTTTCTTATGCCTCCTGATTCTCTGGAGTAGGATAGCAACCTATATGGAAACCCATTTTCTTTGAGTTTCCACGGTGAAGCTGTTTGTATACAAATTCTAAGGTCACAGACAGTTCCATACACTGTGCACCAGCACTGATAACTCCTACAAATACAGTTTGATGGAATAAGCACTAGGTTTTCATTGCTACCCTGAAGTAGCTCTGACAAAGATGCATGTCATGGTTATCATAAGGAGCCTGGCTTTGTACCCCATTGCCTTTAGGATGACATTGGGGATGATGAGGGTGGGAGGTTCCCAGCTATAAGTAGTGGGTGTCTGACACCTCCTTGATAACAAAGTGCACCTTTCACTTGTACTTGAACTTTATAGCTGTGATTGTGACAGCTAGTATTTTGCATGCTTTTCTGCACAAGGTATATTGAATAATCTACAGTGCAATACTGGAGCCTCTTGATAAAGTATGTTGTTATTGTTTGTTTGCATTTCACTAATCTCTTTTTCCAGGGTGTAGTAACTTCAGTGTGAGAAGCAAAGTAGCATGTAGTGCAGGGTGGGGGTATGATAGGCTTACCCCCTGCAAAAACAGTTATTTGCTGTGCATATATTTTTGTACTTGTGCATGTAAACTTTATAGATTTGAGTATATGTGTTTAAATACTTTATGCTTCTCTAGTTGTAAGTTTATTGCAACTGCAGTTTGGCAATTGAGAATTCAGCAGTATAATTTCAATAAGAAAGATGTCCCTCTATATCTATTTTTATATGTATATGTATATCTATGTCTATGTCTATGTCTATGTCTATATCTATGTCTATATTTATATCTATTTGTCTGTCTGTCTCTTGATCTATCTGTGTATATACATTGTGGCTAAATGCCTGAAAACTATTAAGTACTGTGTTAGAAATGCTGTATGTAGTGTTGCACGTATCCTGTGTAATCTGGCAAAGAATGTCCAAGGGGCACATTTGCTACATCAATGTGAAGCTCATAATGGAAAACAGCTGATTAAGAAACCATGTTAAAAGGAAACACAAGAAATCAGGACATTTAATTCTTTTGAATAGAGACAAATGCCTAGAATCAGGATTCAGGGTAACTTCATTGTGGTTAAAACTCATAGAAACCCAGAGAAAGATCCTACGAAGAATTTTTATTTATTTTTATTTATTTTATTTTTATTTTACATTTGTTGACCGGGCTAGTCCGACTGGATGCATGTCCATTTTCAGCGGAGGCCCGGGGAGAAAAGCTCCAAGGGTAAGCAGATACAGCATTACATAATACCAGCATTACATATTACAAACAGACTATTTACAGAGATTACATAGGTAAGCAAGTTAAACAAGTTCCACAGGTTACAGTTAATCCTGAGCACAAGTCAGGATTAAATGAAATTACACAGTAAACTGGTTAACAGATTTTTACACATTCTAGAGAGAGTTAGCCAAGCTTGATACAATGACATAGCCAGTTAAGTGACAAATGTTGTTTGAGTCTAGTTTTAAATTGACCTAAGGTGGAAAGTAAGGTAATATCAGCTGGAAGAGAGTTCCAGGATCTACTTACAGAGTTTGCAAAGAGAGAATCACCGGCTGTGTTATTATTTTTGCTAGTTTGAATTAATAGTTTGTTAGAGGATCGAAGCGGTCTAGGATTGTTATAGGGGGTGATAATATTTTTAAGTGCAGGAGTATTGTCCGGATTATAGAGGATTTTATAGGCCATAATCAGTTGGTTATACTGGATTAGGCTGGGTAGTTCAAGCCACCCAAGCTGATTTAGATTGATACAATGATGTGTCCTAAAAGGCAGCCCAGTGGCAAACATGGCAATGTGGTTGTAGCAAATTGAGAGTTTGTTAAGGACAGTCTTGTTCAAATTCGAGTAGAGGGATGCATACAGAAGGGTTGAAAGAAGGTGAGAGCGAGCTATGGCAATTTTAGCTGGAGGGGTTAGGAAGGCTTTTATTCTGTAAAGTGACCCTAGTTTTTTATTGATGGTTTTGATAGTTTGGTTAACATGTAGGTCAAATTTTAGATTATTGTCTATGATGACACCTAATAGTTTTGTAGATGGGTCAGGAGAGATTATTGTGCCATCATTTGATTTTATGGTAAAGGTGAAAGCGGTAGACCTATGTGTTGGTGAAAATAACAGCATTTTAGTTTTTTTGGGATTTAGGATCAGACGATGTTCAGAAAGCCAGTTTTATATTGTATTAAAGGTGGTCTGGGTAGCTGACCATAACTCTACTGGAGATGTGGCTGAGCAAATCAGAGTAGAGTCATCAGCATATTGGATACAGCTGACTTTTGGGATGACAGTATAAAGGTCATTAATGAAGATGGAGAACAGCAAGGGCCCTAGTATAGAGCCTTGTGGTACTCCGAGGGTGTTAGGTAGAAGGTTAGAGAGTTTGTTCTGCCAGAGGACAGCCTGCTGTCGACCATTCAGGTAGGATTGAAACCATTGGAGGGCTCCAGTATCTAGACAGAATGTTTGCAGGGTGTGGATTAAAAGTTGGTGATCAACCATATTGAATGCCTTAGAAAGATCCAAAAAGAGGGCTGAGGATATATAATTATTGTTGCGATTATGGTTTATGGTGTTAGTAAAGGCTAGGAGGGCTGAAGTAGTGCTGTGATGAGGACGGTAGCCATGCTGAGTGTCTGCCATAAGGCGATTTTGGATTAGGTGGTGCATGAGTTGTCTATGAATACATTTTTCCATAATCTTTGCAAGTGGAGAGAGTATAGCTATTGGCCTATAATTGGAGAATTCAGTAGAGCTGCCTCCTTTGTGAAGTGGGATTACATAGGATATTTTCCAGATGGTGGGAATTTTAGTTTCTACTATGGTTCTATTGATTAGTATTGAGACAGGGTAAGCAATAGCATCAGATGATTTTTGTAGGTACTCGGCAGGGAGTTGATCAGCAGAAAGTGTAGTGGGTTTTAATTTTTTGATCAAGGTATGGATAAGTGAAGTGGTGACTGGTTGGAAGCTGAACGCAAGTAGGTTTCTAGGGGTGCTACTTTCAGGACTAGGGGAGCTAGGAGGTAGTTGGCTAGCTAGGGCTTGAATTGTCTCAGTAAAGAATTGGTTAAAACTATCAGAAACATCTTCAGGGGTTTTATCAATAGTAGTAGCAGGGATTGGGGTTGAAGTTTGTCCAGGATGTAGTAGATTATTTAAACCTGCCCAAAACTTCTGAGCTTTATTTTGGTTTACTGTTTGTAAATTACAGTAGTATTGTTTTTTGACTGTAAAATTGATTTTTTGGTTTCGTTCCTGGATTGCCTGTATTTAATGTGATCTTGTGGGTCTTTAGAAGAACGCCATAAAGCCCATGCTTTGTTTCTAAGGGTAATTTTGAGTTTAGACTCTATAGAAAGCCATGGTGCAGTTTTTGCCTTGGTTCTCTTTGAACGAACAGGTGCATGCAAATCAAGGATCTCAAGGAATTTGTTGTTAAAGTATGCTACTGCTTCCTCTAAGGCGAGGTGTTTTAGAATAGACCAATTACATGAGTTTAGTTCTTGTTGGAATTTGGCAGGGTCAAAGTTTTTATTGTTTCTAACCTTTCTGAGTAAGGGTTGTTGGGAATTAATGGTTTTGTGCTTAATTACATATGTGAGAAGGTGATCGCTTAGGCCATTAAGAAGGGTACCAGAGGTGTACAGTTGGGGTGACTGTTTATGAGTACCCAGTCAAGTATACTTTCTTTTGGTTGGGTTTACCTATCCTGGTAGGGGTGGATATGATTTGTGTAAATGCATGCAGGTTAATATGGGTGGTTGGGGATTCTAAGGAACAGGTGCCCCAGTCTATGTTAAAGTCTCCAAGTAGTAGGGTTTCTTGGGGGTAGTGACATGATAGCCAGTGCAGGATATCTTCAAATGTAGATATATTGTTACCTGGGGAATGTACATACAGATGATATTAATGCATTTATTTTTATTAAGTTGCAATTTGGTGGCAAGAATCTCCGAGTTATTAATCTGAGGAGGTTGTATTACATCTATGGTGACATTCAACTCAGATTTATAGAGTACAGCTACCCCACCCCCCTTCCTCGAAGCACGATCCAGCCTATGTATGTTGTACCCAGGTGGTAACACTTCATTGTCTTTAGTGTTAGGTTTTAACCAGGTTTCAGATAAACAGAGAATCTCAGGGGAGTGGACATCCAGAAGTGCATGAAATTCATGTACCTTGTTATTAATGCTTCTAATATTGAGATGACAGACTAGGAGAGAGTTAGTTGGCCTATTAATTGTAGGTTTGTAGCTTAGATTACAAGTAGAGGGGGTATGTGTATCTGAAGTGAGTGGGCCAGGGTTGGGGTGAATATCACCACCAAGTATTAGGTTGAGTCCATACTTGGTGATGAACTTCAGGAATTTGTTTATTAGTTTGTGGTAGTGTTTGGATCTAGAGCTAATGTGCCTGGGATTGAGATGTTGATAGACTGAACAAGATGTTGGATAGGATCTGGTACTGTAAGTATGGTTGAATGTGGAAAGATTTACAGCTGGGGTGATAGTATGGCCTTTTTGGACCTGAAATCCCGTGAGAAACTGGTTTTCATACAAGGTAAGGAGATATGGTGTGAACAAGAGGGGTAGTAAAGAGGCGTATATCATTATATGTGTTTAAGCTAGTGAGTGAAGGAACTTTGTTTAACCTGGTGATGCAACACCAGAAGATAGAGTGGTGAGGTAAAGGTACTGGAAGGGGGATGGGAGAATGCCAGATGAAAGCTAATAGGTGCTATTACAATGTAGGTAGTAGAATGGGGGTGGGTGGAATTATTTGTTGTAGAATAGAGTAGCATTCGAACCTGTAGACAAATAGAAGTGGGGTTTCAATGTTTGGGACTGCACCAGGACCAGTCTTGTAGATAAGAGTATTATGACAGTCATTTCCCAAATTCTATCTGATCGAAATGACTTGTAAGTTACTGAACTTTTTTGTTACTGTAAATACTTTACACTAAAGCCAAGTTCACTATCTGGTATTGCTAGAACGTATAACTCATTATTTAACTACATTATATGATTAAGCAATGACACACAGCAGTGAACTGCATTAATTCATAATGGTATTACCATCTCCAACTCTAAAGATATTACTCATGTACCATTAGATAAATTTAATACCAGCTTCCCACCAGAAGCAGTCATTGAAGTTCTATAAATTCATGTGTCTCTTCCTCCCTTCAAGAGTATTATGGAACATTTCCTATCTGCCTTCTCTGTAACTGAAATATTAGTTGTATGGGCACTGACAGTATACCTGGTTACTTAATAAACAATACTAAACACACCCTCTCTGAAACCCTCATAAAAATGTTAATCTTAATAGCCACAGGGTATGTTCCTGAGGTATGAAAAATGCCTGTCATTATGCCACTCCATCAAAGTAGCCCCAAATCAGATCCTAGAAACTATAGCCTCATCATCCTAATGCACTTAATTTGCAAAGCCATGAAACATGTTTTTCATAAGATCCAATACAAAAGTCTCTTGATCTAGATTCACTATAATATCTTTTTGTCAAAGGAATATCATGTTTATTTAATTTAGGAAACTTCTTCATGAAAGTCACTGAAGCTTCAGGTAGTAGCTATGCAGTTCATACAGCATATCTGGAACTGCCTATGGCCTTAGATGTTACTCCTTATACTGGAACTGTAAATAAGAATAAAAGTCTAAATGAGGTCCCTTACATTGTAAGATGGATAGCAAAATGGCTAATGGTATAAAAGTTAAAGTAGCAGGTTCTATCTATAAAGAAAAAAAGGTGACCAGCAGCATTCTTCAGGGCTTAATGCTGGGACCCATTCTGTTCAGCATCTACTTCTTGGATCTCTAAACCACTAATCCAGACATAATAGCTAACTAAATTTGTCGATGGCTATAAACTGGATGTTGTTTACTCATCAACTGATACACTGGTGTTACAGAAACTGCTAAATCATACAAATCATGGTGCATTAGGAAGTGGGTAACAGAAAATACCCCCCTGGGATTACTTCATTTGCTCTTCTTGACAGAGGCTCAGTTAATTAATCAATGGAGTGGTGAAGGCTGACACACTGGCTAGGCTTATAAATGCCCTCAGGCAGATAGCCTAGTACCTACCTATGAACCTAAATGCAAAGATGTATAGCGTTTTTGTTTTTGGTAAAAAATCTCAGTGGTAGCTGTTAGTAAATGGGATCTTATACCATACTGATGCAATAATCAGATATCGTGACACCTTCCTAGATAACTGTCTAAACTTTAACCACTATATAACAAAAGTTGTCAGCAAATCTTTCTACTTAATAGGATTAATTAAAAAATATCACTTCTAATTCAAAAGACGTTTATTATTCCTCTATAGTTTGCCCTGACTAGACCAATTATAGAATCAATGTCTCAATCCAAACACATTGTGTAGCTAGAAAGACCTAGAGATTGTTAAATAAAATATCTCTGGACAAAAGGTCATCAGTTACCAAGAGAGATTTGAAGTTTTATCCCTGTACTCTGTTTCTTATACATTTCTGTGGTGTTTCTGTGGTGTGATGTATATCTAGCACTCCATATTATTAAGGACTGGAGGGTTATCACTCACTTGACACTGTAAAACTCCACTGCCTATCATGAGTGGACAGGTGATCCGCTGTGGCGACCCCTAACCGGGAAAAAGCCGAAAGAAGAAGAAGCTTCCCTCATATCTAAAACACATTTCTGTTGCATATAAACCAGAGTGATACAAAGTATTCCTAAAAGGCAAGCCTTAATGACTGGATAGGTGATATACATTCATCCTTGATCTGACTTCTTATTCTTCTGGGAGGCAGAAAGTGCCCTATGAAAGTAGGTACTGACAAGGTGATTATGGTCCCAGGAATGATACTGCCTTGTAAACTCTATGAGACTGTGAATATGTCTATAGCTATGTTTCTATAAATATCTATATCTATAGCTCTATTTATATCTATAGCTATACAACTACTGAACAACACGCTTGGATTACCCAGCACAAGCCTGATATTCTCACTATAACTGAAACTTGCCTTAAACCTGGCATAAATGATTTTGAAATCCCACCCTCAACTATAATATCATCCATAAAGACAATATAAAGAGGAAAGGCATTGGTATTGCTTTAATATTTCTCAATGACTACCACATTTCCCGTTACAACAAACCATACCAAAATTCACTTCAGCAGAGCTACCTTTTACTTTCCTAAATATAAACAAATATAAGCAAATCTGTATTACTGTCATATTACTGTCCTTTACATTCCTCCTGGCAACAAAACAGCTACACTGGAAGATATCCTACATTGGATATCCACAACAATTCCACAACAAAAAAATAGCATTTGGTGATGTCAATATCATTTGGTTGGATATAAGTTCTAACTTCCCTACATCTAGCATGAACTTATATGGTTTCACACAACTAATTAACAGCTCCTCACATCATAGCAAGACAGCAAATTCCTTATTAGACTAGATCTTAGTATCAGACCATAGGAAATTCTCACCACAGGTACAATGTCAATTTTTCTCAGTAAACAGGGGTTGGGGATTGGTATAATAGTTATGGTGTTTATCTCACAGTTACAATGGTTAAGATGTTTACCTCATAGTCACAAGGGCCAGAGTCTGATTCTCACCTTTGAAAGTGAAATTGGATAGACTTAAAATGGCCCATCAAGGACAGCTAGCCTCGTACTTACCTATGAACCTATGAACATATAAACCATCTCCCAATCTATATGACCAGACATCTCACACATCCACTTAAAAAACATGTTTATAAAATAACATGCTACCTGTCCGAGTTTAACCCAGAAATATTCATTATTACCCTATCATCTATTAACTGGAGCATCTCAAAAATCCTCCCCTTCAATGACACTGCAAATGAATTCAATCAATACAGTTTCATAAATATCCTAAATAGCCTTGCACCTCCTAGAAGGAAGAAGAAATAGAATTCAACTCTTATTTCATAGATAATATAATATAGCATTCATAAACAAGGATTCCCCAACATGTAATCCCAACCCTGTCCTGGGTCTATATTAGCTAAATGAAAACTCTTCTGAGTAAATTTCAGTTGCACGATACATAAAGAGCGAAAACTGGGAATTTTGAATCCAATAAACTAAACATGTAAACCATGTAAACTTTCACTAAGTGTTTTATGCAGGGGGGCAAGCCCCCCTGCACCCCCACACACCCCTACTTAAATATACCAACTCCGTGCTCGCACTACATTGAAGTAAAGGGAAAAATTCCCTATGGTGATCTCCGTTCATTCTTGCAATATTACTGGTTTTCGCTCATTATGTGTCACTCAACTGAGATTCCTCAGCAGTGTTTTCATTTAGCTAATATAGACCCCCCCGCCCCATAGCTACATGTCACCACATCAACTTTCATCTTCAAACCTGTGCCCATAGCCTATATAAAATTATTCTTAAAGAAACTCAAACCATGTTCTACTTTAGCTGATGACCTTCCAAGCAAGTATATTAAAATAGCAGTCAACAGCATTACCTATCCTGTCTCAGTCCTTATAAATAGATCAGTCAAGGAATCATGCATTCCCTCTTTCTGGAAAAAAATCATAAATTATCCCTCTATACAAAGGAGGACATTTAGTAGACATCACTTACTTTAGACCTATAGCAATCCCATCCCTCCTCTCCAAATCTTTAAATATTTCCAAAAACAATTGCTATACTATCTGCTGCAGGAAGAACTCCTATCTCCCACACAACATGGCTTCTGTCTATCCCATTACTAACACTGCACTTCTAACCTTTATAGATAGTCAATAAAGCTAGAGATAATGTCAGTCTGGTCTCCTCCTTATTTCTAGACTTATCTAGGTCTTTCAACACAAGTTGTCACATCAAACTTCTGCTTCAAATGTCCTCACTAGGTCTATCTCAACCCACCCTTCTTTGGTTCAAAAGCTATCTGTACAATAAGTATCAGTCAGTAAAATGGCACTCCATCCTCTCTCCATCCCTCCCATTCACCACTGGTGCACCAGGTGCACCACAAGGCTTTATCAGTGGACCTCCCCTTTAACATTCTCATCAACATCCTCCATGCTTCACACAACAGGAAAACCCTAATGCAATACACAGATGACTCCACACTCATATGTACGTCAGACAACTTAGCACATTTCCAAAAAATTATTCAGAGAACTTTAACAGACACTGAAACATGGCTTTGTAAATCACAACTCATGCTCCATACCCCTAAAATGAGTTCTTTTTTCCCCAAATCCCCCTTTCATAAAAAAAAAAATCCTTTCTCTTTATAATACAACCATTGGAGTCACTGCTAACAGAAAATTATTAGGGATGTTAGCAGATAATAATCTTAAATATGACCTGAATATTTAAAATTGCACTAAAAAAAATCACCAAAAACTAGGGATGCTCTATACAGTCAAGAAAAGTTTCACCAATGCAACTAAAATTACAGTTGCTACTACTTACATCCTCCCCTCACTTCTGTATAGCACACATGTCCTTGCTAACCTCCAGGTGTCACAAAAAGTAAAACTTGAATGATGCTATGATTAAATGGCTCAATTTGCAGCAAATACACCTTTTCAGAACCCATCACTGTATAGCACTAAAAAGTCTAAATTGGTTTAAACTGCACCATCAACCAAAATATACACAGCTTCATACCACCTATAAAATTATCCAGCATCCATCTGCTTGTCTGTCACCAAATACTATTGTATACAACATTCCCACTTGGTAGTTATGATCCAATGAACAAAAACTCTTCTCTGTCCACAAATGTATCTGAGCTGCTGGGTATAGTCTGCTTCATACCATATTGCCAAGGCCTGGAACTCTTTGTCTGAATCCATCAGGTCAGTACCCTCCCTGGAGTCCTTTAAAATATTTTGAAATACTTTTTACACAATATCTGGCTCTGTTCTTGCTCAATATCAGGATAAACTACATTCCTAAATATAAACATGTAGCTATTCATATCTTACTCTTCCTTAGTCCCCATCCTTCACTCACTTCCTTAGTTCAATCAATTTCTCTCCCCTGACCCTCAATCTAAATATGCCGCAACTCTGTTTTTTTCTCCCACATCATATTGCTGTTCTTGTTTGTATTATACTAACTTACATTTAATTTCTCTAAACTGGCTAAAATTTCTCTAAATATTAAAATCATTATAATATAAGTTGTATCTATTCTTAACCAATGTTTTCACGTTATGCCTAATTTAGTATAATTATTTAAGCTGCAGATGTTTTGTATTATTTTTGAAGTTTATAAAATTATTGTTCTTAAAATGTTTTTGTAATACTTTGGAGCTTTTCTTCCTTGCTATCCACTGAAAATAGGCACATAACCTGTTGAACTTTCACAGTAATCAAATGTCAAGAAAATAAATACAAATATATCTATATCTATATCAATATCTATATTTATCCAATTTTTTGAAATAAGTTAATGACTTGACTTTGATTGTGATGGGAAGCTTTTTCCATAATTCTGAAAGATATACAATACATCTGTCTCATTTTTGTCTGCTCTTTATATTTATTTGTAGCATTACTTTGTCTGATTTGATGGTAGCTCCTCTGGTGGAATGTTTCATATACAGACCTTCAAACAGTATTGGTTATGACATTGTTTTAGGATCAGGCAGCAGTCACTAGTAAGTAAATCTCTGAGAAAACAGAAAACAGTTACAGTGCCTAAAGCCTTTCTAAGTAGCTTAATTTTTCCATCCATATAATTTGTCTAGTAAGGAACCCTTATACTTTGCAAGTAATTTCATGTAGTGCGTTTCAAGGTTAGAAAACACTGTAGAGTATTCAATAATCTGTCAGATCATGGAGATTTAAAGTGGTACAGTGATTTCTCTGATATAAATAGACATGCCCTTAAGAATTTGACGGACTACTGAATATGATTTTCTGCCTTAGCAGATCTACATTGGTAAAATCATGGTGGTGGCATAGCTTGTGATTTGAACATTTACTTTGTACTCATAATTCATACCCTTTTTGCTAACACACTGAACAGAAGCAGAGGCAGTGTGGATTGGGCTGCTTCCCTTGGTACCAGATTGCAGAGATACCTAACTCATAATCAAGATACCCCTCCACAGATGGAGAAGTGTGAGATTATGAGCTAAGGTAGCACAGGGTCAGGGATCCTCCTATTTATGAACAAAGGTACTGGTACTTGGAAATTTGGGGTCCTGCTTGTTTTACCAACTCAGGTATGTGTGTTTTCTGGACCTCTTATGAGTTGCAGCCCTTGGAGTTGTTTGTCCAGTAATGTAGAGCTTTATTGTTTCATCTTTAAAAGGAAATCACTTGGGTGTTGGAGGAAATGATCAGTGTTGCCCCCCCCCCCCCCCACACACACACACACACACACACACACACACACACATACACACATACACACACATATATATATATATATATATATATATATATATATATATATATATATATGTATATATCCATATACATATAGTTACTAAACTGAATAAAAAAAATCTTTTGTATCGAATCCAGTGTAGGAACTGATAGCAATGAGGGTGAGCCAAATAGGCTACCATAACAACATGGTACAGAGTTTTGTTTATCAGTTAAAATGAATTTTCACAGAAATCTCTGTGCTTTTGTTTATGGGAGGGGGTGAGACAACACTGAGAAAGCATATATGGTCATTATATAGACCCTGTTAAATGTTCATCACTGTAGTTCATTGTTGGGGCAATCTGTGTGTCTGAGATCATGAAATAGCAGTACATTTCTCTTGCCAATATGTTTGGGTAACTTCGTCACAGTCAAAGATGATATTCTCTCACAAAAAGGATGCATTCCACATGAATGTAATGTGCATGAAAGGAACTAAAGCTAGGACTTCTTGTATTTTAGCAACACACAGTGAAGACACAGTCCAAGTTTTGGATTTCAAGTTGTTACTTTATTATTATTATTATTATTATTATTATTATTGTTTCATAATCTCCTTAATGTCTTCATTTTGATTTTACAAAAAACATGCTCATTTTCATCTATTTTCTTGAGGAGTAGCTAATATTTAAAATCATAAGCATATTTTGCTTTTATGATACAAGAACCAAAATCATTATTTTATTTGTCCCTAAAAATATTTTTTCAGAAATAGATTCTTACAGTTAATAAACCTGAGTTGTTAAATTTGTTTTGTTGCTTTATGTGAGATCCTTGACAGAAATAATGCTCAGCTCTGAAAACTGTGATGGGAAAACAGGGATTGTTATTACTGAACATTAAAAATCAAAACTAGCAATAATATGTTAAAAGCAATTTTGCAGCGGTGCTTAATCACCCATTTTACTGCCCCTGCTAACATACAAGATTGGAGCTCTACATCCCTCCAACTTCTGGTGGTACCTCAAAGTAAAGAGATTTCTTCAAAATACCGTCACAAAACTATGACTACTGCCATTAAACATCAAAAGTCAAAATTAGCAATAACGTTTAACATTTTTGCAGTAAAGGCTTCTTCACTCCCTGTTCTGCACTCCCCATTCCTTATCCCTGATACTTACATATACTAAATCCAGACTGCAGGAATTCTACAAGATACCACAAATGTGTTCTCTGTATACATAATAGACTCCTCAGACATTTGTTATTGCTCATTTCAGTGTCAGTTACTATTGCTTCAGACTTCAACCTGGCAACTGTCACTTGGTCCTATAATATGTACTAGTTCTCATGTAACCCTCATGGGACAACCTTACTTCTGGGGGGTGAGGTTGTTGCAACAATGGGCAGAGCTAGAAAAAATGGATATGCTGCTTAAGGCATCAATCTTTCTATAGGTGTGGTCAAAAGATGTTACAGTAACTGACATTAAAGGCGAGGTCGTTATTAATATACCAGGTGTATGTTTTTTGTAGACCATCTTTCAGAACTACATATTTTACTGAAGTTAAATGTTATGCGCCTTGCAGTTTTTAGCATATTTTGTTATCCATATCCCATATCCCATTCCCAATTTTATATATGAGTAGAAGAGTCCAAAAAGAAGTCTCCCCCATATCCTCATTGGGATAACATTGGTGACCTATTGAGATAGACAGGCAGGTGACATCCCATCTTGGCCTTTGCCAAGTTGTTTAAACAATGCTTTTCACATTGATTTTTTCATGGATTGACAATTAATGCTTTAATATGTCTGTTTCTCCCTTATGTGATATAATGTCAAATGACTTACCAAGGTTAAGTAACTATGCACTTTCAGTCCCTCTTGAAGTGCTGTCATTACCGCTTTAAAGAATGCAACAAGACTCAAAAGTCAAGATCCCCTCTTAACAAACACGTAACATTCCACATGTAACAGAAGTAGGTCTCCTGTCATGTGTCAATTTGAATGAGCTCCATTATGGTCCTGTCCATGATTTTAAATAGAATATCAGTTAGTTGCTTCTTTCACTTAAGTTATTCTTGTTTTTCATTCAGATTTCTGTTGCTCACAGCTCAGTCTTGTTTATTTCTCATTACCCTTTGTTCATCTTTGTAGTTCCAGAATTGAAATATATATCAATACTAATACAGAATATATGATTTTTTTACTTTGCACAGCCATGCCTTTGTCATTTTCTAATAATTTTCGTTAGCAGTATCCCATCTTTGTGTGATTATACAGGTGTATACTTATTAGTTTTCTGCCCTAATTTAGTTGCTCTATAGTTGCTGCTGTTGTTTAGTCATATAATCAAGTCCAACCCTTTGTGATCTCAAGGGCTTTATCACATGATGTCAACAAAGTCCATGAAAATTCATATCCATTACTTCTTTAATGCTATCTGTCCATCTTGTCCTCTGTTACTCCCTTCTTCTTTTGCTTTTGCTATTTCCCAGCATCAGTGTTTACTCTAGTGAATCCTGTATTCACAGGATGTGGCCAAAGTATTTAAGTTTTAGTTTTAATATCAGACCTTCCAATGAAGAATCAGTATTTATTTCTTTAAGCATTGACTGATTTGATCTTCTAGCATTCCACAAAATTCTCATTCATTTTCTCTAACACCACCGTTCAAAAGCATTGATTTTCTTGCACACAGCCTACTTACTGCGTTTGGTGTTGGAAGATCAGAAGGTTGTGGGTGCAATTACCACTCCAGGTGATTGGGTTGCTGACAGTACAATGCATCATTAGGGTACTGCAACACTCCTGAGTGTGCTGTGCTTTAGATGAGATGTTACACCAAGGTCACATCTGCTGGAGTTGGTGGTAGCTCAGGTGGATATAAAAGAGCCCATAGTGCCTATCAAAAAGAGTAAAGGGTCCTTTATTTAACATAATTTAAAATCATTTACATGTTTACAAAATGTACATATTTACAGGTATATATAAATATACATACATACATACACACACACACACACACACAAATATATATATACATATATATATATATATATATATATATATATATATATATATATATATATATATATATATTTATATACGGGTTCAATACATAATCTCAAAATTTTGAAATATCGAATTTCAAAATCTGGAGACTTGTTGTTGTTGTTGTGTCTTTCGGCTTTTCCCGGTTAGGGGTCACCACAGGGGAACTCCGGTCCGCTAATGATTGGCAGTAGATTTTTACATGCCGAGTTGCCAGCTCTGACACACAACCTTCAACGAAGGTATGCCCATCCGTGCATGTCTCCACACAGAAGACGCTCTGGCTGAGAATCGAACAGGACAGCGTCTTACTGTGAGGCGACAACGCTGCCGCAGCACCACCACTGCAGTTGTAGCCAAAACCCGTTAATACCAAAAGACCAGAAGCGTGAAATTCAAAATCCCTAACATACAACACGCATACAGCACACACATACACATGCACGCAACTTCCCCCCACAATTGAACATATCATCCTACACTACAGATAAGCAAGGGGGCATTGTTTAAGATCTGTAATTTTTGTTTTATTGTCTTCTTTTAAAGGAAACTGGGTGGGGGGGGCTTCACCCCCCACCCCCCCAATATAACTATATATACCAACTCCAGGGTCGCACGACATTGGGGAAGGGGACAAATCCCAGTTTTATGCCTTGAATACTTGTTTTCGATCAAATGAACTTTCGATCAAATGGGTTTTGATCAAATGGTCTTTCGATCAAATGAAGTAGACCCTTATATATATATATATATATATATATATATATTTGTATTTTTTTTACTATTTATTATTTTGCTTAGTCTCATTGTTATTCTTTTATAATTAGCCCCACTTCTTTGCCTACATCCATAATCTAATATTTTGCACTGTGTCTGTCAAAATCTATTCCCATTAAACAAAATTTCATGCAATTTTTCATTTCAAATCAGCCATATTACATACAATAAATTATCTACCCTTCTCACATGTTGTTTCTTCTTGTTCTTATAATATCCATACATTATCTTATTCATCTCTATATTGTTTATGTCATTAATATTCTCAAAAAATCTTTTTCACCCTTTTATTCTGAGTTTCATGACTCTATTACATTACAAAATATGCTTTGTTGTCTCTTCCCTCCTAATATATATGTATTATGTCATATTCTTTACTGGTAAGTTATTTATTACCTGTTTCCATATGAAATCCTGATGGTCTGCTGCCTTGGTATACTACCTTTTCCTTCCCTTAATTACTTTAATCACTTCTTCTGGTAAATTTTCCCATGGACTTACAAAATAATATTGTTTCATCACATTATTATACCACATCTTCCTATCTTTCTCTATATCATCATTTTTTTTTATTTTTGAGTATTTTCTTCTTTGATATTTTTTAATTTCTTAATTTACATATTTTTTTCTCTTTTTCTTATTCCCATCATTTTTCAGAACTTATTGCACTTACATTTAGACATTCTCACTATTAATTTCTCATTCTCTTCATTTGCCCACTTTAATACTCTATACAAGTTTAAATAGGCAGGATAAACAACTGGATTTAGTAACATCAGTCCCCCTTCATCTTCACTCATATACAGCATACCTCTTTTCACACAGTTTAATCTTAACCCCCATTTGAAAGAAAACACCAGTTGCACAATTTTCTTTTCATAATTTTGTAGTTTCATATAAACATTTGGCATATATGCTATTTTCTCATTAATACAGAATTCATTAGATAAATCTTTCTCCTAAATGCTAATCTATACGTCCTGCACAGAAGACATATTTCTTTAATTTCTTTTATCAAACTCTGCCGTTGCATCATAACTACATAATTTTTTCCCAAATTTTAGCCCTAGCAAAGATACTTCATTCATTGAAAATACACACCTCCAATTTTCACCATATCACCCAAACCACTACTTTTATCTTTATTTAAGGTCATTCCCTTTTCCTTTAAATATCTGTTCAGGCAAACCAGCACTTCCCTCAGTCATATTTTGTTCTTAGCAACTGCAACTATATCATCTGCATATGTCAAACCTACTGGAATCACTACCTCCTTTTGCATCACATATCTAGCAACTTTTATTTTTACTCACTGTTGTCACATTCATTACCAAGGCAAGCAATATTCCACTTGTGGGACATCCTTGTCTTATGCCACATTTCATGTATATTTCTATACACAGCTGGCCATTTACCAAAACTCACACTGTATTATTTTGATATGCTGACATACACTATCCTCTAAGTCTATTACCTATTCCATACTTCTCCATAACATCCTACATCATGTCCTACTGTATGAAATGTCTTGGTAATATCACCTACCATAAGTTTTACATCCTCCGTTTTAGTTGTAATACCATCCACAATTTCTCTCACAACCAATGGCTATTCTTGACATCCCTTCCCTTTTATACTATACTTGCTTTCTTTCATAATATCATTCATCCTTCCTCCCATTTTCCTCTGTATTATCCTCATAACATTTTATAATCTATGTTTTTTAGTGTGATAGGTCCCCAAATGTTATTTAATTCCTCTCACGTTTCTTCTATATACAATTTAATATCCCACTACATAACGTTTCATAAGCAAACCATTCATTCAGCCATTAAGTACATCTACAAAATATTCTTATTTGCTAATAAATTGATCTCTTGCAAATTCCATGCCCTATAACATCTGGGCTTGATACTGAATCAACATTTACTTTCCTAAGTACTTCATCCAATTCACTAATAGCAATTACTTTTTCAAATTCTTCCTTAACTCATTCTGGATTTTTTTTACTTTCCATTCTATCTTAGTTTCCTTCTTTTTATTGGTATCCATATTTTCCACATGTTGCACTATAATTTTCATAATTTGCTCTTGTGCTCCTTTTACATTTCCTTTTGCATTTTTCATTTCCTTCATTATACCAATATCATCTTTTGCCATTTTTCCAAATATAGAACTAGCTCCTCCCTTCTTCCTTGTAAATAAAATTTCTGAATAAACAACAATGCCTTATTTTTTTCTCAATTTCTTTTGCATATTGCTTTTTCCATATTGTAATACTCTCTTGTACTATTCTCTGAATTCCCTAATACATTTCTATACATTTTTCCATGCATCACATTCTATTCCTTTCTTACATCATCCTGCCATAGTAAAAATCACTTTTTGTACTTCTTTTTAAATTCAGTCCACCATTCAGATCTGCTTTTATGGAAGTCCTTCATGGTTATATGATTCTTTCATAACTGCAATGATTCCCACTCTCTAGTTTCATCACATTTGTCATTTATTCTTTTATTCCTTTTCCTGTTTATTATACTCCCTTTCTTCCTTTACCTTCAGCCATTATGTTAAATGGCCTGAAAAACCTGTCACAACTTTATCACCATCTGCTACCCCAAAACCTTCTGATAATACAAAATAATTTCAGATTCAAGGGCATGCCTTCTATGAGTCTACTGACTTTTGTTCCACAAAACTAATTTACCACATTTTATTTTTTCCTGCATGTTTACAGCTGTTCCTTAATTTTTACTTTTTCCTTGTAAATCACAATTAAAGTCCCGTGTAATTATAATTTCCATGTTAACCATCACATATTCTAATGTTTGATGAAACAGATTCTCTCTTTCTTTGCTGGATATATATGCATGTAATGCTATAACTCTATAAACACATACTCAACACCTCACATGAACAACAAGTAACCTTCTCATCCTTAATAATATTACAGCAAGTATTTCCCCTGTTTCTTTACATAACACAGCCACCCCAGAACAATGTTCACTTCCTAAGTTTCATATATTTCCACCCCACAAGTTTTATATTTGCAGTCTTTCTTCACTTGCCAGGAATCTTACATCTTTTTTACTCTGTTAATAATACTGATCACATTTACCGAAAGTACTCTAAAAGTGTTCTTTTTCTTTCTTTTTAATTTTAAGGGAAATGTTTTTAAAGTTTAATTTTCTTATTTTTACTCTTTCACCAACTGAGTATTTTTCCTAGGTTTATATACAAATAATCTTTGATCTTCAGAATCAGATTTTTCACTGGCTAGATCTCCAAAAAAAGTTATTTGTACCAATCCCTTCTCCTGACCTCTCTCCCTGCATGCACCCCTCCCATTTTCACCTCTATATTTTTTCTTCTTCTTCTGCAGTTTCTTCTTTACCTAGTTCACCCTCTCTGCAATCCTCTTGTCCTTCCTCATGTATGTTTCCTTCTATTTCCCCCTTCTTTTTCTTTGTTTACTGTTTGTACTTGACAATCCAAGCATAATTGTCCCTTTTGTACACAACCTGCATGCAGGCACACATCTTTGTGCTGCATGTCTTTTCTCCACACACTGGTTACATTGCACCTTGTCACAATCATTAATCAAAAGAGAAATGTCCTCACAAAAGAAAATGATTTGGACTGGTCAGCATTTCTTAATACTCCTCTATGACCAGTCAGAAAAATAACACTTGGCATATATTTGACCACACTTTTTTTTTTTTTTACAAATTTCAAAACAGCTTCTAACCTCCACCCTCCATTCTGTAACTTTCTGTCTTCTCTATCTTTCACCATATTGTCAAAGTTCATGCAAACTCTGTATGTATTTTTTTTTAATTGCCTTCTTCCAGTTCTTCAGTTCTAAACTGCAAAGTAACACTTTTTTAACATTTAAGTTACTACCAGAAAACAAATAATTGGTCCATAGATAAATGTCTAGGAATTTCGTCAGTCAATTTGTCAAGTCTCAAAACTCTCTGTCCCAATATGTATAAAAGACCAAATTTCTTGAACTTTAAAATGCAGAGCAGTAACAAATTGTCCTATACACAGAATTTGTCAATGCAGTGTCATCTTTTGTTCTTTCTAAAAACAGTTTTACTTACAGCTTGTTGCTGCTTTCCTTTTTTGCTTGCTGTCAGTGCTGCATATGTTTTAGTTACTACATTATTTGCTGCCACAAAACCAGACACCTTCTCAGTTTGTGGCTGCTTTCCTGTTTTTACTTTCTGTCACGGTGACATACGTTTTAACTGATATATTCTCTGCTGCCACATCACCTGATTCTTTTTCCACATTACCATCCTCAGCGCTTTCAAAAAAGTTATCTGTCATCTTACCCCATGAAACAGTAGAACTGTCATGTACATCATCCTGCTTCATTATTTTTAACAGAACATCACCTGCAAGGCTAGCAGATGCCAGTTCTGTTATCTGTGCCACTTCTACAGACTTCCTTGCTTCCTTCGCCATGTAGTCTGCTAAACACTGCTCATTTGTACACTAACACAAAGTAAAACCGCAGTGCATCGGTGCGCAAACGGGATCACAATGAAAATATATTTAGATGTCATAAAACTGAAATGTAACACAATTCATGAATTCCCCATAATAGTCAATGGCATGCATGCTACACCACAACCATGGTGCAAGGGTTGCTAAGGGTCTGTGACAGTGTTCTGTGCAGTAACTAGGAATTAGTAGTCAATGCCATGCAAATGAGTCAAATAATACTGAATCGCAAACTCCCTGCCGGCGTAAGGATGTACCACACAGCTTAGCGGTACAACACAGAGGTGTGGCCTGGAGGTAAACATGACATCAAGAGAGGGGTGCACCACCATAGCTGTAAGCACATTGGAGCATTGCTAATCCAGGTTGCCTGTTGCTAAGCAAATCTGCAGGATAGGGGTGTGGAAGTAGTCATAACTTTGCTTAGCCAAGAGCACACAAGGTAACTGAAAGTGCATGTGAACGTGGATAAAAACACGCTCAAAATCTGGTAAATGGCTGTGTGTGGCACACACCACAGCTGAAACAGGAAGGATACGGGAAGACAATAAGGAAATGCTGCAGCATGGTAATCGGAGTACAAATGAGTAATTAACACCTAGGAACTCAAAGTGGGCCATTGACAACAGCTAACAAGGCTGCTAGCAGCTACCTGCAGAACAGGAATGGGGAGGTGCCATACTGCAAAGAAAAGAGAACTGTCACAGCAGAACAAAGCAAACTTGCAGTAGATCAGCTACATAACACATTTTCCAACACAATCCTGGGTTGTGAAAGTACAAAACAAGAAAGCAGGCAGCTGGATACATGCCTGACAATGGGAGGGGAATCGGGTTGAAAAGTGAAGTAAAGGGCAATAGATGAATCACGGCAGCCAAGCGTAAGTCAACACCAAAGGCCCCACAATAGCAATACTTGCTGTAAAACCCATAATTAATATACCCCACAGATGGAATTGCACATACACACCCAATTACACCAGCATCATCCATTGCACAATAGTATAAGGTGTGAAAGCCCCACACACACACTTGTGTATTCCCAGACACTCTGCACCATTGATGTATACAGACGGGGAACTTTTAATATGTACATGTTAGGGGCTGCCATAGTTTTGATTCACTAGCATGTGTTGGAGACTGATGGTGGTGTGGAGGATGATGCTGACAACCATCTCAGGCACCGGAGGAGGAGAAGAGTGTTCAGACTCAGGGTAACCTACCAGGGGCTACATGACCTGGAGATAGTAGAGCATTACAGGGTGGACAGGGACACCATACAGCAACCCATCCCAGTGGACACAAAGCTATGTGTAAGCTTGAGAATACTAGCCACAGGTACCTTCCAAAGGCCAACTGGAGATCTCACAGGCATCAGCATCCAGGGTACTCCACCAGTTCCTGGATGCAATGTTACCACATGCCAATGAGCACATATACTTCCCCCGAATGCAGGAGGAGTTGGCCAGCAATATGCGTCTCTTTCACCGTGTGGCAGACTACCTGGAAGTACTGAGTGCAATAGACTGCATGCACATACACATCAAGACACCACCCGGTGAGCAGGGTAGGCGCTACATAAACCGCAAGGGATACCCCTCCATCAACTGCCAGGTCATGTGCAATGCCCAGGGCATTATCATGGATGTGTGTGCTGGCAGCCCTGGAAGCTATCATGACTCCCACATCTGGCATGCCTCACAGCTGTATCAGGTATTTGCCGGGGGGGCATCCCATATGGCCACCTGGTGGGGGGTGCTGCCTATGTACTGAGACCGTGGATGATGACTCCCATCAGAAATGCACACACAGCCATGCAAAAATGCCATAATGAGGCGCACACAGAAACCAGAATCATCATAGAGTGTGTGTTTGGGATGCTAAAATCACAGTTCTGTTGCTTGGACATATCTGGTGGAGCCTTGCAGTACTCTCCAGGCACATGTGCCCACATCTTCATAGTATGTGCCATGCTACACAATATGATCCTGTGGAAACAGCTGCAGCAGGGACAGATTGGTGAAGGCCCTCACAGCCCACCACCATTGCCAAGGGCCCCAAAGGCACAGAGGGACTCAGACCACGAACACCCTGTGCCAGCCCCAATAGGCAGATGGAGGCGTGCCCAGTATGTCCATGCCTTGGCAAAGAGGGAACGTATAGCACACACACTGACAGTGTAGGCACTTATGGACTGACACCTTTTTCCACCTGCACACACAGCAAACATGGATGGCACACACACACGACCACCTGTAAATTGTCATGTATAGGTGGTCTACTGTGTGAATCCTACACAGGTAGCCCTCAACTATTGTACACACAACTGCCATTGGCACAAGGTAAGTCAATACCTGAACAGTAAATTAAGCTATCAGCATGTGTCCATACTGTATGCATAGGTTCATAGATACATAGGTAGGTACATGCCTAACTGCCCGAGGTCACTCATAAGCATAGCCAAAATGTGTCTGCTGTTGCCACCCCATTGATTAACTAACTGTCCCTCTGTGGAGCGCCAATTGCAGGATCCCTGGGGTGTATCCACTGTTCCTCACCCACTCTGCAAGGATTCCCTGGAGTGTTAGTGAGGGGTTTTGCATAATGTAATCAGGGATGTAGTTCCAAATAATGGGGAGTATCAATGAGAGGAATCTTCTCAGATGATTTACATGTTACATGGTATACCTTAACCACAGCTTGCATATATAGGTAGTATTGCACAGAATAATAAATATGTGGAACACACAACGCTGAAATGTGCGTTAATCACCCTTGCACTACCAGTGCCTGCTCTGAGAGGTAAAATTACCACTGCCAGGATTAGAACACACAGCCATGTACACAATCTTCACAATACATACCACTAAGCTACCTGAGATGTACCAATGGCAGTTGTGTATACTGACAGGATAAAACACAAAAGGTAGTAATGTGTGGAAATAGGACAAACCGGCATGTACCCAATGAAAGGTGTATGCTATATATATATATATATATATATATATATATATATATATATATATATATATATAAATCAACATATATATATATATATATATATATATATATATATATATATATATATATATATATATATATAGAGAGAGAGAGGGTGAGAGAGAGATATATGTCGATATATGGGGATATACATATATATGTAGATATATAGATAGGTTAACAACATCTACATAACCATGGAGGTACATATAAATGGGATACCTACCACATACCGACTACTTGACATACCAACGTGTGTAATCATGAAGCTTAAAGTCCGAAAGACCACAGTACCAAAACACCAGAAGCACAAGGTTTAAAATAAAAATGTTAAGGGACATTTAGTCAGTGCTTCTGGTGTTGCAGTTCAGGTAGGTTACTGTGTGTAAGTGTGTTCCTGAGGGCTGTAGTGTGTGTGTTCTGAGTGTGGTGTGTGTTCCTGGAGGACTGTAATGTGCGGGTGTGGGTTTGCTTTATGCATCTATTTGTGCGATCTAGGAGGTAGAATATTAAAGTGGGGGGTGTGTGGAGGGCACAGACACCCACATGGGGGGTGTAGGGGGGCTTGCCCACCTGCTCCTACGTAGTGTAGGATGGTTTGTTTGGATGTGGTGGGTAGCAATGTGTCTGTGTGTGCATGTGTGTGTTCCATGTTTGTGTTACTTTCGCAAGTTACTGTCGCTGTCGGTAATGTGGGGTATGGGAGTCTGGGCCCTGTACTGTGGGCATCGGAATTGTGTGGTTTCGGGATTCCATAGGTATCCCATATACAGCAGTTGAAGTGTTCATATATGAGTATAACATGGACCATAACAATCACACATTCCGCCACGACCTACCTTTATGAACAAAGGATATGGAGAGTATATGCCTATACACTATTACAAATATGTGCTATGGACATGAGCCAATGATAGGGTTACCACCTGTCCCACTTTGCGAGGGACAATCCCTCTTTGGGCGGTTGTTTCCTGTCCAAATATATTAAATGTGGCAAATATCCTGAGGTTGTAGGACATATTTATGTCCCATATGTAATGTAATAGTTGCATACAATAGTTCTTTCTGTATCTAAAATACCTACATGTTACAGGAAACAGGATAAGCAACTAAACTGATACAAGAATAAGCTTATATTTAGGCAAGAAAGGAAAGTTCTATCCCTTGTACTTACTGACTGTGGGTTTGTGTCAGCCTGTAAAATCTGATGTGTGTCCCGAAAATGTTCCACTATGGCCATATGAAAAGGTGGCAACCCTAGCCAAAGAGGGTCAGTCACCAACACAACTCCAATGACTGCAAATACCTATGACAGAAATATACAGCTTTCATGTAGCAACGCTTTATTGCATTCCAATGTATTGCCGAAAGGATTCAAGGACTAACATCACCTGCATGCTATACAGGAACCACTTAACAGTGCCTTAATGAATCAGCCTGCAATTACCATAGTATTAGTCCACTAAAGGATAGGTGTTCAAATAGGGAAGGAATCCTCACGCACATATCGATTATGTATAAAAGCAGTTCCTACACACCTGCATCTGCTATGTACACCCACCAACATCACCCCCACACCCAATAAAATTACAGTACAAACTGTAATAACATCACAAATCATTCACTCACTGTACGACATCTGCAGAAGGCTTAACATACCTTGTCAGAGACACACTAACATGGCCCTATGTGAAATAGTTGCTGTTATATAATGGAACAGCTGCTGATGTTACAGGGTTTGTTTGCACTAATCCCGTTTCAGAGGGTTGTGTGTACACCGGGAAGTGTTACCAATTACTGATTAGCAGCACAGTATGATACACATGTACACCAAATCAAGGATGTCTGGTGAGCACACTGTAAACCACATAACAGTTCATGCATAGCCATACAGCCTTGAGCTGCCCAAACATCCTTGCCAGACTGAAACATCTGCAGAAGTATCAGGTACAAACAAACCCTGCATAAGTAGCAATGTTCTGAAATATAACAGCTGTACTCACATGTAGAACAACATCTTCTAGCCATCACATACAATCCACGGGAGTCATGAAGCTAATATATCTCTGTCTATCTCCATATAGCTGTTGAAATACATCACAAACAACACATCCAGGCCATCTTCCTTGAAAGTAAGGCAAAGGGACAACGCCCAAGTGGAGTACTCAATTATACACCACTGTTGTCATGGTATTGGCTAATGGAGTAGCTGCACAGCTGATGTGCATCTAATTAACTACTTTGGTACACCAATTGGTGGTCAGGATAGCACATGTTACCGATATTTAACTAGAAAAGGATGGCTTATCACACATTCAAATCATCTGTCTATACCAGCAGAACATTACAAAGAAGATTGAAACACAAACTGAAAGGGATTGAATTAACAGTCAACGACACCTCAGGTTACTAATAAGGTATGTAGAACACTCAGTATGTCTGTGTATGTAGTACCTGTTCTGTAATATTTAAAGTGCATGCAACCCATATAGTGGAAACAGTTATCTTGTAGTGATGTATTGCTGAGCATAGTAACGCTTGTAGTATTTATGTGTGTACTGCTGTAGGTCACAAGGCAAACACCGCATATACTACAAGAGATGCTATATAAGGGCTTTGAACACAAATATTCCTCACCAGCTGCTGTCAGTGGCAGGACTGGTCCAACAAGTTTGTGCTATAACAGGGGATGGTATATATTGATATATTGTAACAGTAGGCATATGTATGGGTGTATTACTGAGAATAACATGTCGAAGGTTGGCCCACTGTGCAATTATGATTTGCATTGTGGGATATTGTGCCAATAACTGTGTAATGTACAGTATTGTAGGCAGATATGTATTACAAGTTACATAGCATTACTGTTATGTTAGGCAAACATTAGTTATGTCTATTGGCATTTACAATACACAGTAACAGGATACATATGACTTGTCACCTGACAGTTTATCAGCATGATAGCAAAGTAAAATGGAAGAGCTAGTTAACTATCCATGCACATAAGACATGTAATAAGTGCAAAGGTAGGTATTAGGCTGTCTTACCAAGGGTATTTATAAGCCTAGCTAGAGTGTGTTGGCTTTCCCCACCCCCATAGGTTAGTTCCCTGTGCCTCTGAATGGCAGAGCCATTAGTTCCCTGTACCTCTGTCCAGCAGAGCCACTTCAGTGATCCCCGGGGTACATGTCTGTCTCCCATCCACCCGTCAAGGTTTCCCCTTGAAGAGTGCTAGTGAGGGGCCCTGCCTGATGTACATTGGAATCATGTTCCAAAACATGGGGAGTCCCCAGGTCAGGGATCTATCCGTCCAGCATGTCCTAGTCATCATTGTGGTTAGGTGTATATCTCTAGAGCATGTGGCTCTCAGGGGCCTCTGTTTAGGTGGAGCATATTCAGCAATACTGGGTTGGACATGGGCCTTGTATGTCAAGCAGAGATCACCTGTGAGTATGCGGTATGCAACCGAGTACAGCTGGAGTTTCTTAGGTTGGGCTGCATAGGTCATCTGTTTGAGGTCAGTAATCCTCTTGGTGTGGTACTGTTGTGGTCTTCCAAGCTGTTGCAGTTGTCTTGTAAGGTACATCCCAAATGGGGTGTTGTATCCTTTAATGGATCTAATAAGTCATGAGTAGAGAGGCACAATGGCCTCCTTTGTTCTGGATGTGAACCCATTAGAGATTAGGGGGGCCATGTAGAAGGATAGTCTTACCACCTTGTCATTATGGGTATCAAAGGAGAGATTGCTATTTACTGGGGTTCCCAGATCCCTTATTACCTTTTCTGTATGTAGGGGACTAGCACCTATGTGGTAATCCGCGGGTAATTAGTTATATCCAAAGGGGATGACTATGCACTTTTTGGCATTCAGCTTGAGGCCATGATATTGAAACCAGGTATCTGTCTCAGTGCGACCCTTCCAGAGGGTGTCTGTAACAGCTGGGGAAACAATTATGTCCCCTAATTTGCAGTCGTCTGCAAACCTTTTCAGCCAAAGCCCTCCTGTGCTTGCCTGTACATCAGAGAATTATATACCGAACATGATGGGTCCTAGGATTGAGCCCTGGGGGACGCCACTTGTAATTGGTATACAGTTGGACCTAGGGTATGCAACTCCCACCGTGTGGGTTCTGTCCATGAGCCACTTTGCAAACCATCAAATGACGTAGGGGTTAATGTTCAGGCGGATGGGTATGTCGATAATACCAGAATGAGGAATGGTGTTGAAAGCCTTTGAGAGATGTAGGTAGGCTGTGTGGAACTCCTTACCCTCATCTAATGCCTTGGTGATTATCTCTAAGAAGTCCACCAGGTTTAGGAGGCATGGTCTGCCCTTAACAAAGCCAAACTGGGAGGGGTCAAAGGTTCGGATGTACCCAATGTCTCTGTGACTGAGATCCATGATGATGTGCTCCATAGCCTTGCAGACCAGGCTAGTCAGGCCTATAGGGCAATAGGTCATGTGGTCTATTGTGGCGCCACCTTTGTGGAGTGGGATAACTGTTGCTGTGCACCATTCAGGGGGCACAAAGCCTGATGCATGGCTATTATTGAACATGGTGCATAGGTGGGGAGCCAGTACGTTCTGAAGTTCATGTAAAATGCAGCCTGTGATGTTGTCCGGTCCCATGGATGCTGTGATATTGGCTTTAGAGTGTGCAGCTTTTACCTGCATAGTTGTGAGTGCAGGGACTCTGCACTCTTCCTGTATAGATATGGGCCCTTTAGGGGGTGAGAAGGGGGAAGGTGGCACTGAACCTATCTGCCAGGATGTTGGCAATATCAGTTGGTTCTGTAATGTTCATGCCTTTGTGCTGTAACTCAGAGCAGATCTGGGTGTTGACATTGAGATATTTGACATAGCTATAGAATGCTTTGTGGTTGTTGTTGGAATTAGTGGTGGTTTTATTTTAGTAGCTAGCTTTGGAGGATCTTATAAGGGATTTCATCTTCTTACTGAGGCTGACCCGGGAGCTCCTCCACACATGGGATTGTACTCTCTTTTGCAACAGTGTCTTCCTCCTGTTGTACAGTTTGTTTATGGAAGGGGACCACCAGATTGGCTTCCTTAATTAGGAGTATAGCATCTTGGTACTGTTTGGGATAGCACGATCCATGCACTCGTGTAAGTGCTTATAGAGTGCATTTGTGTAGGATTCAGCAGTTGTAACAGTATTGTCCATCTGCATGGGTGTCATAACGTTCACCACATCTGTCTTAAGAAGCATGAAGTTGGCTTTGTAGACATATTATACTGTGGTTCCCTTAATAGGGGGTGGGGGCGGGATGTGGATATCAACGGTGTTCAGCATATGGTCGGATCGGACCAACGAGGATTTGACTTCAGGTGTGAAACACCGGTCACTCATGTTGGTAATGCCTAGGTCTAGGATATTGTTGCCCCTGGTGGGTGTGTGGATATGTTGATCCAGGGCATTGGTGTTTATGAATTCCAGAAAGCATTGAGCTAATGAGTTGGTAATTTTCCCAGTTAATGGTGGGGTAGATTCAGTGAGACTATGTGATGAGTGTAGTGTGGTGCGAATGTTTACCTTCTCCACATGACTGTCAGGGTCAGGCTTGGTTGGAGAGAGCTTTACCTCCAGTTTGGCTAGATAAGTGCATCTCTCACAGGTTGTAGTGCTGGGTGGTAGGCGGAGAGGGTTGTCTGTGTACATGAGGCAATGTCTACATTGCCTCAAGATGTCCAGATTCATCAGATAGACAGGAGAGAACACTGGCCTCTGACTCTTGGACATGCCTGAATATAAAACTAATTTCCCCTAGATAAGTGAAGAAAGTGAGTACAAGAGCTATTTTACTCTAAGCAAGTGAGAAAAGTATGTACAAAACCTGTTTACCTTTAGGTAATGAGGAAGACTGAGTGCTATAGTAATTAGTAGCTTACATAGTGCTTACAAGTTCTGAACAAGAGCTGAGCATGAATAAGCAATCCAGATAGGGTCTTGGATAACATAACCACACTGTCCCCCCAACAGGTACACAATCATATATTCATGTACACTACAGAGCCCCTGTACCCACAACTATGCAGGTACAAGCTGCACGGGACCTGTCCACATCACAGGTTATATCATACACATATGACAAAACAAGTTTCTCTCCATGTACACATCATGTAAAACATAGCTTCATGTCAGGCTGTGTACACACTGAATGGTGCACATCAACAGGTATCACAACCCACAAAGGAGGAGACACCACTGATAATGGGAAGTACTGCACTACTACCCTGCTGAGTCTGGTCTGAAAGGCCATGAACCTTGATCAAATTATTTGATGTCAGCAGTACATATGTAGATGACAGTAAGGTTGATTTCACACTGCATATCATAACCTTGCCAGATCATAGGACATCATCACCCATACTGTGTTCCACCTACACTCGGTATACTAGATGTACATTCCTATGTCACAGGAGTGTTTTGCAATGGGACTGCTGGCAGAACCAACACTACAGAAGGTGTCTGAATAAAACATGCACATCACACCAGTGCCAGCTACAGTAAGATAGGGTTAATTAATTGTATTCCCCCTCATTGTAGTCCATACCACACAGACAAACAGAAGGCATCTGCCTATTGAAGTATATGAATGGCTATGACCTAGGAGCAATAGCTGACTCAGAGTGTTGTGGACAACATACAGAAGGGGCTTTGTAGGTGAGGTTTGTGTGTGACATATGGCCACAATCAGACAGCTACATATTGCATTGTCACCTCTATGTTAATAACTCTGTACCCATGAACTACCACCAAGGCAGCGGTCAACATAATGGACACTGTGTGTAAGGGATGCAGCTGGGCAGTTGTCTTTCCTGTGATAGCTACATCACCACACCTGTCAGGTAGTCATATGTGGCAACCCTAATCATGACAGGGTGCCATCCATGAATATAGAGATCATTGTCCAGCCATACACAACACTCAAGTGACCCATATCAGATCACATATTTCCTTTAAGGGGTATTGGCCATGTGCAGATGGCCGACACCAGCCTTCCCATTCCCCATCTCCACTATGTAGCATGATGCATACCCTGAATAAATCCATGTACAACCCAGTGATGTTGGACATGCTACATGTACACATCCTGATCTCAAACACATACTTCATGGACATCCACCTTTCTAGTACTAGGATCACCACATGCTGGACAGATCCTTGTCCCATACACTTTACACAGTCCTGCCATACTATGCATTCCTGTCCAGCAAAGCTGCACATCGCTCCCCTCTCAGACATGGTGTAATGACCGCATGGTAAATGTATCATTAACCCTGTGGATCAGTTATGTGGCACTGCTCCACCTGGCCCCAGAAACCCACCTGTCAGCTACAGCCAGGTAACCTTTCATCCTAGATTCATACATGGCCCATGGCATATAGCCTACTAGTTGACTTTGACTGTACATGCTATAGTTGATATCCATCCCTGCAAATACCATCTGGCTAGCCAGTGTCCCATGTGTATTACATGTGCAACACAGGTAATACATGGCAGGATGTTGAATTGCTGTACAGTGCCATATAGATGTTTATGGCAGAACACATACATGTAAAACCTTACATGAGCAAGTCTGCAGGGTCACAGGTCATGTATGTGAAGGCAGTGTAAGTCTTTATATGTGACATATACACAGCATCAAGGTCGACTGCATTAATGTGGACACATCCAGCCATGTGCTGATAGGTAGGAACAACAGTACAGGCAAACAGACATGCCCACATCAAGACAGCATCCACATGGAGTATGAGCAATGTAATCAGGTGACACATACACATATATGGTGATAATATCCACATACAATTGAGTGTCACATGTGTGTGACACAAACATGTCAGTGGTGTCAGTGTCATGTAGATTTGCAGATACAACTATTTAATTGTAATAAATGCGATACACATGTATGTTCAGCTGTAGCTCTGTATGTCTCTGTGAGTTACTGTGACCTGTCTCCATCATTATGTCTTCTAGGTATGCCATGTACAAGACTTCCCCCTTATACCCACTTGGAGGATGAGGGCCTCATCCCATACCTACATGACAATCATGATATCCTGTTCAGCCATGTGCCACAGGATGCACAGCAGTGGGATGCCCTGTGGATGGAACTTCACAGGAGGGTTAATGATGTGGGTGGCCACAACCGCACATACCAGCAGGTGCGCAGACACTGTACAAACCTCATTAGATGGGTGAAACAGTGTGCGAATGCAATCATCAGGGAACAAGGTGCACCAGGTGGTGGACCACCAACCCAGCCCCCACTCACACATACCGAGGAGCTACAGATGAACCTGGGGACACCTGCAGAACAACATCCACAAGCCTTAGCCAATATTGTGAAGGTGGGTGTCTCTCAACCACCAAGCCTGGAGTTGCCTGGTAAGTCACTACTGCACCTATAACAACTATATTCCATATAGTTGCATGTGTCACTGTACAATATGTAATGTAACATCATATGCAAGGCATCTATACACACATATAGTATGCTACTCTGTGTATACACACATGTGCATACACCATAGTATAGTCTAATGTACTGATGTATGTGTTAACATGCACATTACACCCTGTAGCTATCATATAGGCGTGGATAATGCTCATACTGCTGTGTTACTCCTATTTAGGTACCTCTGGCATTCCTCTGTGACAGCAGCCCGTTGCAGGTGAGACTGTTATTATTTATCAGGCATCGTAATGTACAAATCTATCTGCCATGTGGCCATTTACCACATGTACATATAATGTATGGTCCTGTCACAATATACAGGTTGGACCTGCAATGCATCACAATGCCTACCCATGTGCAACACTTGCAAACTATGTGAATCACCAACTTGAATCCTCACAAACTGTCATTGCCAGATGTGTGGACAGCTGTGCATACAATGGTGGAGGTGCTGTTCACTGTAGGGACATGTACTACAGATCAGAACTACACATGTGGGGAATACAAACAGTACTACATAGTGGGCTGAAGTATGGCCAGCCCACATGATTCACTGGTGTGGATCATAGCTCTGCTATGAATGTCACACAATGTGATGTGCTATCCTGACATGTCCATGACATCTAGTGGCCTGGCTGCAACACTGCCTAACTAACCTGAAAAACATATCTCACATACCACCCTTTGTCTGCATAACCCTGTCGTCAGTGAAGCATATGACATCTATGGGCGTATGTCATATGGAACAACCCAGACATGTGAAATAGACACCCGTCACAATAATTTGGCCAACACATATACACACATGGCCATGGAGGATGGCCAGAGACATGAAGCAACACACACAGTAGACGTGATGTGCTTGTGTGTACACCCTGTCATACAATGGCTACACATGGTCCATCTATGGTCTTTGTGTAATGGTTATATTGCAGATGTGGAACACTAGACATCCTACAGGCCTGTGCACATCTTGTGTTGGTGTGACATCAATCCACAACATAAGATGTGGTGAACACCTTGAGGGTGTCACGACATGACAGCAGTCACCTGTACAGTATCCACATCAGCCCACAGATACAGTACATTCCCCTTGCTGGTGTCGGACATCAATGTCATACTTGGTCCTTGTGTGTGTGTGTGTGTGTGTGTGTGTGTGTGTGTGTGTGTGTGTGTGTGTGTGTGTGTGTGTGTGAGTGTGTGGTACACAGATGTCATGTGGGACATGGTGTACCGACGTGTTCACCATGTCTGGCCATAGTTGCCAGGCAGCAGCAATATGGTTGCAGATGTGCAGGGGTGTCATCCGTATACCCTTCAGTGACCTGTGTCACACATTCCACATCATGGTTTAGTGTGTATACACCTTAGTGACGTGGGTCACATTCCACAGTATATATGTATTGTATCTGAACACAGTCATGGCTATGAACTGTGTCTGTAACTCACACTGTATAGCAATAGAGACACCTCATGATTCCCTGCAATGGCCATGCACATCAGCTAAATGTGCAGTATATCTGTAGGATGGACAGACAACACTGCATTGGGACACCATTACCCCACTGTATATTTGACAGGACACCATTGTGATAAACATGTATGCATGTCATTGCACAGTTCAGCAGATCACATGTCATACTACATGTGATTGTCAAGGTCATAATGCAGGGGTGGGAGCTTGGCATAATGGTTAAGGTGTTTACCTTACAGTTACAAGGTACAGGGTTTGATTCTCACATGGTGTAATTGGTTAGGCTTAAAATGGCCCAGAAGGGCTGTTAGCGTAGTACTAATCTATGAACCTATGAAAACTCCTCAACCTCGAAAAAGGGCATAGCAAAATGTATTTAAAATGGGTGGCGAAAGCCAAACACACTCTGGCTAGGCTTATAAATGCCCTAGGGCAGATAGCCTAGTATGAACCTATGAACCTATGAACCTATATGCCAAACATCAGGCAGGTGTACTGTTAACCTGTGCTGGTCTACATGGTGTAACACAGGGATGTATACTAACTACTACCATGATTGTGTAATTTGCATGCAATCTGCTATAACACATGCATGCTGTTGAGTGCAACTCAGGGATGTATGATAACTATCACTATTATTGTCTGCGCTGCATGCCGTCTGCCGTATCACATGCATGTTGCATGCTTTCTGTCATATCACATGCGTGTGTGTCTGAGCGTGGTGTGTGTGTGTGTGTCTGTGTGTGTGTCTATTGTATAGATTGTAATGTACAGTTCTTGTCTGCCCTCACAGGTGATATAGGTGCGTTGCCCTCTTGCGGTCCATCTGATGTTAGTTTCCCCACAGACTCTAGCAGTGATGATGAATGTATGATTGAGGCACAGGCAGGGTTGTCAGGGGCTGAATCTGTGCCATTGGTTGCAATTCCACCTATACCCCCCTCATCCCCGCACACAGATCCCATGCCTGCACATACCCCATCACCAGTGGCCATAGAGGAAGGACAGTTAGCATGTGGTAGCTTGGAACAGGAAAGTGTGGGGGCTATGGAAGGTGTGCCTGCACACCATGGTGTCAGCTAACTGACTGGTGGTGCCCTACACAGACACGTGGCCAGTGCTGCTTGTAGGAGGACCTCTGGCCAACATGCTCCTGCAAGACAGAGCGCAGCAGCTGGTGTCACCAGACGCATGTTTCAGGCTGTAATGGAGGCACAGGCACGTGCTGAATGGCACAACAGAGAAGATCAGAGGCTTCAGAGGGCTGCTGTCCGTTATTTAAACAACAACATCCAGGCAATGGTAAATGCTCAACAGCAGATTGCTGAAGCTTTGTATAGACGGTTGGGTGACATGGTTGGAGTCCTTGACCGTGACATGACAATCTGCGAGCATGAGCTGTCTGTGTTGGAACATCTGGTAGGAGTGAGGCATCGGGCACATGGACATAGGTCTGTTACATCACCTGTGTCAGGTCTATGTGTACGAGCTACCTCACATGTCCGCTCCCATAGTGGCGGTAGCAGCAGGAGTGTATCTGGTGCTGTGCTGTCCACACCATGACACAGCAAGCCATGTGAACGTGGCCCTGGATGGTCAAAACAGGGACACAGTTCCAGTGGACAAGTGTCATCAGACAGTACCCAATCTGCACCTCTGCCTGGTAGTGCCCGTGCAACCCCTGGGAGGCACAGGTCCTCCGTGGCCGGACACCGTGAACTGTAAAACCTGGCCTGTACAGTCTGCAGCTGTCAATAATACCCCTGTGTAGGCCAGACACATGCCAGAACTGTGTGCATACATACACGCACACACTGGAAACATATGTAGGACACCGCAACACACACATGCATAACATCCACACACGCCCAATTAGATCAAAGGCCCTAACCCACACACATGATGTCATCCAATGGTGCAACCTAGGCCTCTGGCAAACATTATCACCCTGTGCATATGATGCCTGTGCTGCATCCTTGACATCCACACCATCGGTGCAGGGACGTACTCATATGGTCTGATGCACAGGGTGAACAGACTAGGAAGATAAGTGTAGTTTACAATTGTTGAGTACTGTTGACAGGCAGCAGAAATACCATGTACTACAGGTGTACAATGCATATCGTACTGTTAACAGTATGTGTCTTGTGTAACAACAGTAACTGCATGTTGGTCATGATGTTCTGCTTTCCTCCTTCAGATCTAATTGCACGTGCCGGTGGATGTCAGTGTTTGCAGTTAGTATCCCATATGTCAATGTGGACTACTCACAGGTATGTATGAATATACCATCATGCACCGTGTAGCTGCCATAGAACAGTGAGAATGTCCCATGTTCCAAACATGTATACTGATCCAAGAGCATGATAGCTGTGTATTAAGCTACTGTGGCTATAGACGTGACATCCATACTGGGTGACATCACAGGTACGGTTACATGAAGTGGTGAGGTAAGAGAGGATCTAGCTGATTACAAGGGTAGAGGCCAGTGGGAAGTGTGATGCCTCATTGGGAAGCAGTAATACACGTTCCCATGACAGGATGCCAACACACAACTGCACCCACACACTCAGGTACTGACACACATGTATTCAGTGACACAGTAATACACCCACACACTCACGGATTCAGCAACACAGTAACACACTCACACACAGTTGCTACTGTTGAGGTGAGGACCCCTGCCTATGTGCAAATCATCATTACAGTACTGTGCACCTACATGATGTGCCACAGAGAATACACATGTACAGGTAGTCAGTATGGCCTAAGATGGGGGACATCAACACGGATAGTAGATTGCATTGCCTGGATGGGGGGAGGGGTCTTATCAGTTCAGTATGGTAACATACATCCTCACTCGAGGGACCAGACAGCCATACATACACACACACACACACACACACACACACATACAGACACTGTGGTATTCACTATTGAATACACCTATGTCACGCACATAGAGATACCTCACATGTGTGAGATACACGCCCCTGCCTATGTCCTGCTTTCTACATTGCAGTCTGTACAGATGTGTACACTAGTGTACAGGAGAGTGAGTAACAATTGAGATGTATTCCCCACCATACGTGACATATATGGACACACATGCAACCACACATGCCAGAACTGTGAATCAAAAACCTGCCTAGCTCATGATATGTATGACAGACTTACAGCAGTATCGCACATGTTACAAAGTGTACTGATGCATCCTATGGCAACAGTGCTGATATATGCACATGTGATGTCTTAACTGTTAACAGGTGTGAAGTGAGTTACCTTCGGTGTCACCCTGACCGCTGTCTAAGTTGTGTGTTATGTCCTTCAATTAATGAAACCATTGCTTACCGGTTACACAGGTTATTGTAGGACTGCTTGTGCCACACCTGTGTGCTACCCTCAGCAAACATCCATCTGCAAAGATGCCCCACCACTTAGTTATTTCCACACATCTGTCCATACCTGAGGTACATCTTTCCATACATTCAGCATATCACCATATACAGTTGACAATGTTGAGGTTGCATTGCAACTGCATGATATACTAAGATACACATCACCTGCATACATCAGCAACTGCACACACATGGTATCTGAATGCACACCACTACATGTACATGTGTGTAGGTCCTACAATCCTGTCATTTGGGCATGTTTGTAGGCATTGCAATTGGTGGACATGTGTAATGACATACATGGCACATGGACTGCTGTATGATATGATAGGTGTAATGGGTGACCGGTACAGAGGGAATGTTACCTCTGTCAACAATGATATCACACCTTATGTACTGTTAGCATTCAGCAGCCATGGACCTACATTCCATGTGCATTTGTGTAATGGCTGTAGCCACCTGTTTGCACAAAGGACAACAGCTATGCTTTTTACATGTATGTTTTGTGTGTGTGTGTGTGTGTGTGTGTGTGTGTGTGTGTGTGTGTGTGTGTGTGTGTGTGGCATGTACATACCCAGGGCAGGTACATGTATGTCATATCCAAACATGAGGGTGTGTACTGGTGTACAGCAACAGTCATCTGCTAATGCTGTAAATAACCGAGGACCCCTGGTATGTGTACAGCTGACCTGGTTACAGACACTGGTATCATTGCATTGCATAACACATGATGCAACTGTGTCAGTACATGGGTACTCTCTACAGTTGATGTACAGCTTGGTACAGTCCACTGGTTAAGGGTCACATGGTGTCCTTCAACATGTATGGATGTGTGTTGGCAGTCCAAGGGCATGGTGGTGTCTGAGGTTTCCATCCTAGAATGCAGCATGTGGCACAGTGTCCTGCACATGACTCATCTGTGATGCCTTTCGTGGGGGTACCGGTCAGTACATGTGAGTGGCCTCTATGTATGTGGGGACACCACCACCACCTGGAGCAGTCCATACCTGTGTTATGGCCCACATGTCTGGTTCTGAGGTATATGGTAGTAGTGCTATTTTGCATTACAGAGCAATCAGCCAGGTGTTCCTCACTGCACAGATGTCAGTACTCCCCATTGTTGGATCTACAGTGAGCAGCTGTGATTATGGATGCTACACATCTAGCACTGGTTAGCATAAGCATACAATGTAGTTGTCCTCTAGGTGTCAGGGTGTTATCTTGTCTTTAGGACATTTGCCTTGGAATGACACTATATGGGCGGATGCGACTTGGGTATTATCCCCACTCCCTTGAATCATGGATGCATGTGATAAGTGTCAAAAGCCTGTCTACTGTCAGTCATGTCATCCCAGAATGGCAAATACTGGACAACCTCGTACTTACAGCAGGACATTGGCTCATTGTGTTTGTCAAGCAGTTGCCACTTCTAGCAAGGCTCATTGTGTTGGTCAAGCAGTTTCCACTCCTAGCAAGACATCACTGCGAGTGGTGATATTGTGCTTGGTATAGGATGGTACATCTAAGGTGATGGACAGCAGCAGACATGTAAAAGACGTATATCAGACGTATCAGATATATGTAGAGCAACGTTCCTGCTAACAATGACAACTACTAACACCAGAGCCCATTACAATGTGTTCTTTATGTCTACCTTAATAGCATGGCCACTGTGGCCTTCCGTGTTTAGAATCAGAGTGCATTCCAGACAGCCCTGTGCTACTAAGTGTATGAGCATGCCCAGTAAAACCTTGTGTAGATGGACACATAGTGCATTCTGAACAGCCCTGTGCTACTAAGTGTGTGAACATGCCCAGTGACACCTTGTGTCGGTTATGTGCCTCTCTGTATGGGCATGGCCATTGTAACTCTGTATAGCGATAGTAGTCGTCCATTCCACAGATGGGCATACTCCAGGTCAGGATGGATTCCTACTTTAAACACAAACAGGTTCACAGGTATGTACATCTTAACTGCAAGCATCCCTGTTGATGTCTGCATTCCTAGAAGGTCTTAATGACAGCCTTGAAATGTGTAGTCTGTGTGGCGCGACCCATAACTATGTAGTATTGTAATAGTGATCTGTAGATAGGCAGGTGTTCCGTTCCCACCAATGGTGTCTGTGTGTGTGTTTGTCCCCATTTGCCTGAGGACTGAAAAATGCTTTTAGACTGCTCACACGCCATACATTTCTTATACCCACCTTTGGCAAGGCTGATGATGTCATCCATCTACAAATACACCTCTGGGAGTGCTGTGTCCCAGTAATCTCGGTAGAACGTTCTGTAACTGCGTAATGCTATAGTGTAATAAAGTAGTTAGGTCAGTGTTCTAATCCCAGACTTGCTCTGTGTGTGTGTGTGTGTGTGTGTGTGTGTGTGTGTGTGTGTGTGTGTGTGTGTGTGTGTGTTTGTCCCTATCTGCATGAGGACTGAATAATGCTTTTAGACTGCTCACACTCCATACATTTCTTATACCTACCTTTGGCAAGGCTGATGATGTCACCCATCTACAAATACACCTCTGGGAGTGCTGTGTCTCAGTAATGTCGGTAGTGCATTCTGTAACTGCATAATGCTGTAGCGTAATAAAGTAGTTAGGTCGGTGTTCTAATCCCTGACTTGCCGTGTGTGTGTGTGTGTGTGTGTGTGTGTGTGTGTGTGTGTGTGTGTTTGTCCCCATCTGTCTGAGGACTGAATAATGCTTTTATAGACTGCTCACATTCCATACATTTCTTATACCCACCTTTGGCAGGGTTGATGATGTCACCCACCTACAAATACACCTCTGGGAGTGCTGTGTCCCAGTAGTCTCGGTAGCGCTTTCTGTAACTGCGTAATGCTGTAGGGTAATAAAGTAGTTAGGTCGGTGTTCTAATCCCAGACTTAACACGTGTGTGTGTGTGTGTGTGTGTGTGTGTGTGTGTGTGTGTGTGTGTGTGTGTGTGTGTGTGTGTTTGTCCCAGTTTGCCTGAGGACTGAAAAATGCTTTTATAGTGCTCCCACTCCATACAATTCTTATACCCACCTTTGGCAAGGCTGATGATGTCACCCATCTACAAATACACTTCTGGGAGTGCTGTGTCCCAGTAATATGGGTAGCACATTCTGTAACTGCGTAATGCTGTAGTGTGCTAAAGTAGTTAGGTCAGTGTTCTAATCCCAGACATGCCAAGTGTGTGTGTGTGTGTGTGTGTGTGTGTGTGTGTGTGTGTGTGTGTGTGTGTGTGTGTGTGTGTGTGTGTGTGTCTGCCTGCATGAGACAAGTACAGTGCTTTGCAGAGTATGCACTCTCTGTACAAATCGCATGACCACCTTTGTCATTCCTGCTGTTGTCACCCACCTAGGTATACACCTGTAGGCATGCTGCAACCCAGTATTCACCATAGCGCGTGCCCTAAAAGCATATTGCTGCAGTGTGATATGGTAGGTAGGGGTTTGCATACAGGACATTGCAAGTGTGTGTTTGTCTGTCAGAGCCTGTGTAGAGGTGGCCGTGATTGTGTTACCACTGGACATGTTTGGGAATGGATTTTGTAGTTTTTCCTATATGGTGTTCGTCTTATAACACATTGGCCACCTCATGAGGAGTACAGCTGTCAGTCAGCCACGGGACTGTGTTGGCAAGCCATACCCATACATCTGGCAAAAGGCCTGGTGAACGAAGTATGCAGCGCTACTAGTACCCGGTATATGTCCTGCACCCATGTGCCATGTACAAGCAAACTTGCCTAGGATATCCTGCTATGTTGCTAGTACCATGCACATTGATGACAGATAGTAGGCATGGTGTGAATGCAGTGGCCTGCAGAGGACATGGCACCCTGTACAGTGGTACAATAGGCACATATATGCGTACATTGTGCCTTCACTATGTTCTACACTAGATGCCTGCAACATATGTGGTGACATCAAATGTGATCCACAGAGGCCAGACAATGCTGTACACATGTGCCCTGTATGGACCCATGCCACTGACACCATGGAATACCTGTATCATACTATCAATGCAGGTGCTGAGTCGACCTGCTCACTATAAGCAGGTTTCGCCACACCAGGCCAGTACTGGCATATTGGGGGATAACAGGCTGTGTACACAACATGTGCCTGCCAAACCAAGTACACCTGTACATGTCACTGTACAGTATTGTGGGACATACACCTCCCAGGCAATGTCCATGTGAAGGACTATCAAACACAGACATGGCATGCATTGCAAAGCTATGGCCATACACATTGGTAACCAGGATGTCAGGCCAGATCATGCAGTATCCATCTGTGTGGGACATTGCAGACACTACACCCCTGCACTGCACACCATTGTCGGGTGACGCGATGCCAAGGATTACCCCTCACCCAGCCTTGTACAGCCAACTTGCACAGCCAACCACTACACACCCATGAAGCAATGTATACCTGCATGCCAGTACTGGCACCTTGTGTCTGCATGTGGGTTGTGATGCTCCCAACCACAGTCATTCCCAGTATAACCCTCATTGGCATACCAACAGATGTCAAGCACTTTCACATGCCCTAGCCCATTGAACCTCCAGATATCCCCTGTGGTGCATGTAGTCCTGTGCATTACTGCAGTGAGGCACACTAAGTAGTTAGGTTGTGTATTTGTGGCCCTGGCAAAGTGTGTCAATGCATGTCCATTAGAGAGTGTGGTTGTGGTGACAATGGCATCCATTCATGTGGACAGCCATGTGTGCCACACCTAATGTATGTCTACTATATCTCTGTTGCAGATGTCACTCACCTACACACATATATGTTCTTATAGCACAGCAACCTGTCACTGTTGTGACACATGTAGTAACGTCATGCACATGTAATAGTAATGAGTAGTCAGTCAGGGGTTTGACCCCTGTACTGTTAGGCGTGTGGCAGAGGATGCTTAGGGTTAAGTCTTCAAGCCCTTCCCTGGTGTACTTTGCCTGTCCCACCCACACATTCTCTGGTGGATGTGAAGGAGTACACCTGCACAGCAGCAGCATGTGTATTGTAAGTGATAGACATGGTCAGGTGATGGCCTCTGCACCTATTGCAGTCCTCCTTTAGCTGATTGCATGTGGTGCAGCTGTGATGGTGTTCCAATAGCCATCCGCATGATAAACACAGTACACTATCTAGGGAAAACATGTTGTTATTTGGCCATGACAGTCGCTGTGAGTGGTACCTGGATGTGGTGTTCTGACACTGCATCACAGATGATATCAGGATGTACCTCATACATTTTACACAGTGGGAAATAGCCTAATGACAGGAGGGTGATGTGCCACACATGACTACAGCATGTAAGTGTAGCTTAACATGTGTGTGGTAATGGCTATTCTGCATGTTATAATACAGACATGACAGCACTCTGTTCATGAGGGACCCCCATCTATAGGACCATCTGTGAACTGGTCAGTGTGTGCAACCATTTGTTTCCTGTGTTACATACTGAACACACATCTGTGCACAGCAGAAGCATGGTGTGAGGATTGCGGACAGTACATGATGATAGGGATGTGTTACTGCCATCGCATCCCTGACTGGACATGTGTTACATGAGACAGTGATATGACAGACACTGTCTGGGGTTCCCACTGACAAGTCAATAATGGGCAACTTGTCATAGCTGCGGTCACACGTCTACTACACATTGTACAGATGGCGTGCAGTATATATGCATGTGTTGTGCTCCCTCTGCAAATGTATACCATCTGTTGTGTTGGGTTGATGGTGATATTTATGCCTACTGTTGTAGGTAATCCTGTATGCTGTTGTGTTGGGTTGATGGTGTTATCTATGCATACTGTTGTAGGTAATCCTGTATGCTGTTGTCTATCACTAAGCCATATGTGGGTTTAAACTGCAACACCATAGGCTGAATGGGTTGGGAGGTCCAGGCAGAACCTCCTGTCCAACTTCAGCTGACCATGGCACCAGGCACTAGCATATCTGGGGCCCAGCCTGAGACATCACCCTCTGTTGGCTCTGCACCACCTTCTGGTGGTACCACCACTGAGGATAGAGCATGTCCCCCCTGGGAGTGGGACCAGACAGGTACATGTCTGCTGTCGTGCGGTCCTGGATGTGTTGCATTGGTGGCTCACTAAGGGGTTCCGAAGCAAGATACGCCAGCTCAAGGGCTGGGTGTCACATTTACAGGGTGATGCTGCCCCTCCTGGACAGCCCCCAGCACCGCCTCCTTTGCAGCTGTTTAAGTGCAGTGGCAGTTGCCCATGGCTGGGGACCTCCGTCCCACTGTTCCCATGGGCTTGTGAATGCCAAACACCAATCCCCATCCGGGGTGTATCCCCCCCACATGTGTCATATACCAACCCTGTATGCTGTCTTTTCTGTGATCCTACCTATCCTCCATGGCCATATCTACACTCTTTCCCCTACATCCAACCCTCACCTACAGACACATAAGGCCAATAGGCTCCTAGGACAACATCTGCCCTATACATAGCTGTCCATTACACGCGTGCCCACTGGACACATGAAACCCTTGTAATATGCATCACAACATACTCCTGTTATCCTCACCCCTGTCCCTCAGGCGCACGATCCTGGTATGCACATCACTCCTACATGGTCCAGGTACATGTGATGAGGATGACCCCATTGTACACACAACACTACCGTTCCCTCTATGGTTACCCCATTTACCTTTATCATGATGATGATGTTGCACACAGCACCTTGCAAGAGTACTGTTCACAAATAATGATTGGACAGGTACTGTTGTGTTAATGTACATTACATGCACAGAGTGATGTATACAGCCAATGTACAAC